>NW_019397935.1:0-33610 GCF_000591075.1 Eurytemora carolleeae | reverse complement strand
AGATAAAGGTTTAAAGGGTTAATTTGACAAAGGTTTAAAGGATTAATTTGACAAAGGTTTAAAGGGTTAATTATAGACAAAGGTTTAAAGGGTTAATAAGACAAAGGTTTACAGAGTTAATTAGACAAAGGTTTAAATTTAAAAACCCTAGATTAACTACTATCTAGGGTGGTCGATTATTGAAATTATAAATTACTTTTAGAATGTCCACTGATGCAGAATATAATTTAACTTGATAGCACTAATCACGAAATTATTAAAGTAACAAAACAGTTAATTACAAGAACGGCCAGGTGTATAGGGGATTGTCCACATTTCCATACAAACTGTGACTTTCTTTTAGAGATTTCTCTCTGACTTTTTGCATGCAGGTCTGAATTGTGATCCAGTTTTTTAATCAAAAACCAAAGTTTGGGAAAAATAATTTTTCCTGATTTTTTCTAGACATTTTTCTAAAACTTTGTGTTAGGTCTATGTGGGGTGTCTAAATTCTGGACTCTATAATCCATTTCCCCCTCCCCTGATATAATTACCCCCTTTCACGCATTTTCCCCCTCCTAAAGGGCAAATAAGCCTTCTTACTTTATTCCTAGCGATTTCTCTCTGTTTTTTTTTCATGTAGACCTGAATTGTGATCTAGTTTTTTAATCAAAAACAAAAAGTGAGGGAAAATTTAAATTTCCCTTGATTTTTCCCGCATTTTCAGACATTTTTTCAAAAACTTTGTGTTAGATCCATGTGGGGTGTCTAAAGTTATCAACATTGGGTCGGGAAACTCAATTCTGGACTCTTTAATGAATTTCCCCTCTCCTTATACTATTCCCCCCCTTTCCCACATTTTCCCCCTCCTAAAGGCCAAAGAAGCCTAAATTGCAGACCTGACTTGTGATCTAGTTTTTGAATCACATTAATAAAGTCAGAAGGCTTCTTTCGCCTATGAAATTATAGACTTAGAGTCCTTAGCTTTTTAAGGCTTAAGGGAATTTAATCAGAGTTTCTACAAATTTTTGCTAATTTTTTACGAAACATTCGTAAAGCACTGTTTCCAGATGTTTCTTTGTTTATACTGTCGTTTGCTTTTATTTTATGTGTAAACTTGTAGATCTATTTATTTATGATCGTTTTTTAATAATAGTGATTGGACGCTATAAGTTTATTGAGAAATGTTTTCCATAGATACTCATTTTTCTTTTTAAGCAAGAAATTGAATCAGAGCGGAAAACTTTAGAATCGGGGATATCAAGATCAATGCTTGATCCATTCTTTTTCTTAATCTCGACATAAATATTGCGTGTTCTCCTCTTGTTATTAATCTCCAGATTTAATTTAATCTCGAGATTAAGGATACCCCATTTCAGCTCTGAGCTGAAAACTTTAGAATCGGGGATATTGAGATCAATGCTTGATGCTTGATGCTTGATGATTATCATCATCTTTATCCACTACAGTACCTTAAATTCTACCAATCAGAGTGTACCAAATAAGAGAATTAAGAAAATCATAAGTTTCCACAGTGGATATTCAGATTAAGCGATCGGGATTAAGGGTATTCGATTCTAAAGTTTTCAGAGCTGAAAACTTTAGAATGGGATATCCTTAATCCTGATCGGATAATTAATTTGGAGATTAAAAATGAGAGAAGAACAAGCAATATTTAATCTCGAGATTAAGAAAAAGAGTGGATTAAGCATTAATCATGATATCCACCATTCTAAAGTTTTCTGCTCAGATCTGATTTAGGATCTATATGTAGATTGTAGATGTCTGTTTGTTTCTTATTAACGTTAAAACAAACAAAAAACGATCGACCCATTTTTTGTGGCAACTCTAATTACATCAGAAAGGTTCATGGCTGGTCGAAAAAAAAAATGTCGACTTTTAGTATTCTTAAAAACCCACCATTTTTGACCCAAAAAATTCCATTTTTTTGTTCATTGGAGAACGATGCAAAAATGGCGACTTTAAATCAACAGTTGAAAGTGAGAACTGTTGCTATGGAAGAGAGGTGTAAAACGCCTTGAAAGCCGAATATAATAAAATTAACTTCCAACCTATACAATGTATCCATAGAAAAACAGTAGTTGATGCCATGAGCTTGAATTTAATAAATTATTTTCATTTTTTGGAAATCAAAATCATCTATGAAAAATCTGTTGACTTGAAACTTAAATTTGGGGTAGGAACTTTTATGTATTTCAAAAATGAACAAATACTGAACTCCAGTTATTACCCAATTCCATAAGTTCA
Organism: Eurytemora carolleeae; assembly: GCF_000591075.1. Classification (NCBI taxonomy): domain Eukaryota; kingdom Metazoa; phylum Arthropoda; class Copepoda; order Calanoida; family Temoridae; genus Eurytemora; species Eurytemora carolleeae. The sequence goes on along the minus strand of NW_019397935.1, from coordinate 31,363 downwards.
TTCGAATCGTTAAAAATGGGATAAAAATGGTGGTTTTACTCTTAACATACATTATAATTGTTATCTTTTTGCACAATTTCCTAAAAAAGGGTAATTGAGTGTTTTAGGTCTTTAGGCATGTTACATATTTAAAAGTTTCAAATATGGGTTTTGGAAAATAACTAATTTAATGGATCAGTGTAAAGGGCTTCTTTCATAAATTGTATCCGTATAGCCTTGTTGCTAAAAGAGGGCAAATAATGTCAGAACAAAGGTTGTTTTCAGTTAAAAGTATATACAAAGTATTTCTAATAAAAAAGAAAAATCAGCCATTCAATAGAAAAAAATCCACCAATTACATTAATTGAAATCATCCTTGTTAAAGATCAGTAATGTCAGGAACTTGGAATTTTTAGAATTTTTTAAAGAAGAAGGTCAAGAACTCAAACAATATTTTGCCAAAAGAAAAATTTAATTTTGATATTTTGAACCCTTTTCATAACAAAAATAAAAAAGATGTCAGAACTTTACCCCTCTCTGGACTGCATATAATCGAAAGTTATTTACTGCCTACTTTGGACCCTACTTTCAGACCTATAAATGCACCTTTTTTGTGGACACTTTGTAAGCAAATATAGATTTTATAATTATATCTGTACATTTTGTATGGAATATATTGTACATTACATCACTCTACTTCAAACATTTTAACTCTAATTTATTTTAATGAAATTTGTAAATTATAAAACACGAAATTCGAATAAAAAGAATAATCATGATCTAGTTTGTGGTTTCCATTTATTTGCAATGAGAAGGAACTTAAAGTGTTTTTAGAACAAACCCGATGTCGTAGACTTTAAATATTTTGTTTAATCAAATAGGAAAGTTTAAAAGGTTGAAAAAATATAGAGCTTAGAAATGTTGAGTTTGTGGCAAGAGTTCATTTCTCATATAGTTTAAATACATTGCATGTTACTTACAAAGGACGAGCTTTTCAATTATAACGGCTGGCAAATAATAGTGAATAATTCCATTGGTTAATAAAGAAAGTACTATTTGGCTAAACATTATAGTGTTTGAAAAAAAATATAATGTGTGGTTTTGGTTTTAACTTTTAAAATAATTGTTATTTCCGTACACCGAATTTTCCGTACATTTCCGAAAAATTTCGTTCGTTAACAGAGCTATACCATACATACCATAACCTACATTCCCCTTCACTCAATTACTTATTTTGGCATCCAAACTGTAGAATTTAATATGTATGGATCAAGACTGGAGAGGAGCAGAGTTGAATTGGTATAAATGAATCAGCTCCTTCTGGGGAGATTCTAGTGCAGTTATGATTATCTAGATATCTATGAATGCATTTTAAATTTTTGTTTAATAAAATATAACAAAAAACTACAAAATAAAGTGTTTGATGAGGAAACATTCAAAAACCTCTTAACCCTATTCCCGCTGGGGGGGGGTCAATTTGACCCCCCCCTGTAGTTTTTTTTACATAACTCAAAAAGTATTGGTCTGAGGCTGTTGAAATTTTTTGACTTTTCTTACATACCCAAAGCCCTCCCTTTAGGCCTAAAACCGGGCTTTAATACTAACTGCCTGAGTCCTCAGGCACACTGCCTGAATGACTGCTTTTGCCTGTAGCAAACTAAATCTTTGTTTTGACCCACTTTCACTTGTCAGATTTTGATAAAATTTAGCTTTTTGGAAAGCCTATGACATAAGGAAACGGATTGCACAAGTTTTGCGAAAAAAAAATTGCAAATTTTTTGCAAACAACCTGTCAAAGGAAATTTGCACATTTTTAGTTTTTCTTGATTAAAAATCAGGTTATTTAAAATTTTGCAAAAATTTTTGCATATTTAAAATGGCATGGTCAAGGGCTTTTCAAAAATGTATAATTTGTCATTTTTTGGACAAATTTTTTTTTGCAAACATTTTTACTATAAAACTGGATTTTGCGATAAAAAATTCAATTTTCGCAAATTTGCAAATTTTTTTGCAGATTCTAAAAGTAGAGCACAAGAGCTTTCTAATGATGTATCATTTGTCATATTTGGACATAAAACATGGGATTTAGAGGGGGGGGTCAAATTGACCCCCCCCCAGCGTATCCTGGTTTTCAAGTACCCCAGCGGAGATAGGGTTAAAAAGAGGTTGTGGGAATTTTTAACTCCACTTTTTTTAAATAAAAAGGAACAGTAAAGGAATAGGAAAGAAAAAGAAAGTTACATATTTATTGTTTAAATCTAAAAAATAATTTGTGGTGGATCGTTAGCGTTTTTCGACGATGGACTCCCAACTCTTAAGAATAAGATTTGTTGATTTTTTACTGCATTGAACAATTGGGTTCAAAATGTGTTAAAAACAAATATATAGGTTCTGGAAAAAAACTGAATTTTTGAGCAAACTTTTCAAACTTTTTAGTCTTTTTTTCAAAATCGTCTTTGTTTTCTTTGATTCTTTTGCAAACATAGCATGTGTTAGAGTTTAAACTATTGTGTACAGTGTGAACTGTAGTTGTGGTGGCTGTATTGTGTACATATTTGTATACTGTTTGATGTTAGTCACTTACTACTTTCCCAAAGGCAATGTGCAATTTCCCAAGCGGCGACTTCTCCAGTCCGTCCTAGCCGCAATGCTCGGTCATTAGCCAGTTCTAGCCATAATATTCGGCCCCCTAGCCCATATTAGCCGCAGCGCTCGGCCCCCATTGAAGCCCGCGGCTCCTCAGAGGCCGTAACCTAACCTTTGGGAAGTTGCCCCTTGGGAAATTGCATATTTGGAAAGTTACCACTTGGGATATTGTCATTGGGGAAGTGGCCTATTGGAAAATCCTTTTGGTAAAATACCAAACACCTACTGTTTGTAGTATTCCACCTCGTTAATAATAAGCACAGAACAATATAACACTTTATTACATATCCATGTTGCATGTCTGGAATATAAAATAGAATAAAAAGACGTAGTTTTAGGAATATTGCAAGGTTGAATTTACTGCATGAACAAACAAATAAACTTTCTACTTTTATAAAAAATATAAATTATATACAACTGTATTATGATCCAATATATTAGGGTATTGGTAACTAGTTCCATTGCAGGTGGTTTTTTTGTACAAGTTAAAGAGAATGTTGACAATTGACCATTTATTGAAAGAATTTTAGGCTTTATTCAAACAGGAATTGTGACTTTCAGACAAACTCCATTTTCTAATCCCTTTATCTTTGCAACCCAATGTAATGGACCAAAAATATTTTATTGTGTGAATTCTGTTAGATCAAATAAATCAAAGTTTAAAATATTAAAAGCTTACACCATCAGGTTGAAATGATCTAGGGATTAGTAAATTTGATTTTTGACAGAATCTGAATTTTCCCGAGATAAAATAGATAAATTCTATCAAACTGCATGGTTAGAATCGTACCATACAATATTCAGGCTATACAATATTCAGACCCCCCAGCCTTTATAGGGTTTACAGTCCCTTTAATACTAATAATTGGTATTAAGTATGGTAATAACCCAGGCCTCTGAATAATGGATTAGTTCAGGAAATCACGAAATATTACTAAAAATCATTCAATGGCAATTCAAAGTGCGAAAACTAAAATCGGGAATTCATATATTTTTAAAAATCATGCTCAAGCTGAGGTACATGCTTACTTATATTCGCCATGTCTGTTGATTTTCTTCCAAAAGACAATATAAACGCAAAAGACTACATTTTTGAATTGAGAGCTTACATGTTCTCTATCCTATCTTCTCTTATTGAAAAGCCCTGAGATGAACAAAAATGATTTGAATTGTAAAAAAAAGTAACCGGATAAATAAATGCTAAAGAAAATGAGTCTTTGCAACAAATCCCAATTTTCTAATACCTTTATGTCTACAACCAAATTATCTAAACCTTTGACATTTCAAACTTTGATTTTTTGAAATAACAGAAGTCATAGTTTGAAATATCTAAGGTCTACAACATTGGGTTGTTAAGATATAGGGATTTAAAAATCGGAGTTTGTGACAAAGACTCAATTCTTTTCCTAATGCGTAAAATAAAAATTTGGGAGTTACGAGGTCACAAAGTCGTACCAGGAATATTGCAAACATTTGACCATCCGTCTAGTTTGCAGTGGACAAATTTTTATAATTTTATTAACTCTAAGATTCTAGGGGGAGGGGGCGAGGGGGTAATCAATATCCCACCCAACAGTGAACACTTGCTAAAAGTATAATACAAACAATATATAACTTCAGATTTTCTCTTTATTCTTTCTCAGGTAAAATATTGTTTATTTTATGCAATATCAACACTTATATAAATATACAGCTCATATTCATTACATGTAATAAGGGCAATTTGAATAAATAGCAGCTATTTTTGATGAATAATCAACGGTTCTAGTGAATAATCAACAGCATAGAGAGAGTATGTCACGATACAAAAAAAAAAAAAACACACTTCCCTTTAGTGACTGTAGATGCAATATTGCGCTACCCAACGTTATTTATAACATTTTAGATTTTTTTGAAAATTATTTTTTTTAGGTCTTACAATGCACAAACCCCCGGTTGGCAGTTGGCTCAGTTCCAATATTGCTGATGCGTATTTCTTTACAAAGTTTGCTATTCTTTGTAATAGCCTCTAAAGATTGCTGGATGAATTAAATCTTTTTTCTCCAGAGTTTAAATTATTTTATTATATTATTGTTGCAAGTAAAAAAAAATTTTAATTCATTTCTTAAATTAATTTGAAAAAGTAAAAAGTAAAAAGTAAAAACAAGAAAAGAATAAGTTTTGAATTAAACTATTATAAGTTAAAACTTTTCTTTCTTCATAAGTTTACAATTCTTGCAATTTTATCTGTCTAAAAACACACAAATTCAGAGATAATGCCACTTTGCAACAGGGGGGGGGGGGGCACCTCTCATAAAATAGACTAATTGTGAGTAATATTAAATTGCTTAAAGGGACTGTAAAGGAAAAATAAAAGGGGCTATAGGCTGATACCTAAACATTTTAGGATTTGATTGAGACCCACAAGAGCTCTATCTGATGTTCCTGCCTCGATATTGATATAAAACCATGTCATATTTATATGAAAATCCTCTGGGATATCGCCGTTTTCAGATTGGTAGTGTATTTGCTGAATATGATCCGTTTAAACCTACTATTTTTAAACAAAATTTTATATGTTTATATTTTTGTATAAATTTGACAAAATTTTATATCAATTTCTCGAGACAGGAACATCAGATAGAATTCTCAATGTGCCTCGATCAACTCCTTAAATGCGTAGGTTTTAGCCTATACCCCCTTTAAATTTTCCTTTACAGTCCCTTTAAATAAAAAATAATATAAAATGTCATGGTAAAACTAGGAATTTCGCAAATAGTTTTGATTAAATGTCTGTTCTACACTGAAATCAAGACATCTCTGAAAGTTATTCATCACATTTTAGACAGCCTCGAATTTAAAATGTCGCAACTTCTGGGCCTTTGGGTTTTCCTCACCAATTCACTTATACATTTATTTTAAAAAATTGCAACTTGATTGTTTCTATCTTAAGTTCTTGGTTTGCGGTGCCGAACTTGATGTTAGTAGCAAAGTTTTAATTTGGAAAAAGCAAAATTAAATTATACTTTTAAGGTAAATAAAACATGACAAAACAAATAAAAGCTGCAGAGCTGGGAACTCATGTATTCTTTTTTTTCTAAAAAAAACCTTCTGATTGATTTTATATTGTCGACATGTTTGAATTCTGCTAGATTAAATAATCAAAGTAAAAATATCAGGTTACAAAGATATAAGGATTGTTAAATTAGAGTGTGTTTCAAGAGTTAAACTCCTGTCCTGGGAAAACCGAATTTTTGGCGATTGAATAAAATCAGATTATTTTCAACAATATGCATTTACAACTCAAATTCGTATTTTCCTGATTAAACACGATGCAGCACCTGCACCATGGATATATAATGATGGATATATCATAGTCAAGGTTTGATGTAATTTTTTCGCTGGGGTGTTATGCAGTACGTTAGACATTGGACCCTGGAACTTACACTTTGTCTTTTGTTTTCGTAAAGTTAATAGATGTCAAAGGAGTATAGAAAAACATTGTAAGTCTTTAAAACTTGATAAGATTTAGCCTCCTTCTTTGTATTATAAAAATTGTTGGAGATACTAAATATTTAAACAACCTTGCTTATATTTAATATTTTGAATTTAAAACAAATTTCTCAATATCTTGGTCAATTCTTAAGGTACAAAAACGGCAGACCACATTTTGGAATTCTGAAAACAAGGCGCCGTTGATGCTACCAACTCTTTGAAGAAAATGCTATGATCACAAGATTTTAGCTACAGTATCTAATTTCTGCTTACTCCAGGGCCCACTATGTACCAAAGTTCTTCTCTAATTTGGACCCTGAACTTCACTTCAAACTTTTTTAAAAGTACAAATTATTTTTATAGAATGAACAATAGCCAGAATAAAAAATTTTTATAGTAAAACCTAAAATTTGCTATGCAGAGGGTTTAGAAATTTTCTAAAAATATCTAGGGTCCACTGAGATATAACAGCTGCGTAGCCCACCAACAAAGTTACATGTACACTAGCCCAGAATAGTATAGATCGGTAGATAGAAGCATACATATAAGCGGGCCGTGACCTGCACAACTTGCTATAATAAGATATGATATTGAAAGGATCAAAAAAGGTTTTTAGGGAAATCAAGGGAGAAGTGTCTGGGGAAAAGGCATTCTAGTAGAAAGGTTAAGATAACAAAAGAAGGCTTCAGGGGAACTCTTTAATCGAACAGGATAAACTTTTATGGGGTTAAGAGAAGGTTTTGGAAATTGGAAATGTTTGAAAAAAAAAACAAAAAAAGATAAATGTGCGAAATAAGATTTACAAAGAAAAATGGCGCCTCGAAGTTGAAGAGCAACATATGAGCTAAACGTGTTACTAGCAAAGTGGCGCGAAGCGTCCTGCAAGCCTAGTTTTAAAAATTTTACAACCAGCTCATTCATATTTTTCATCAAACTTTGAATAGATTTTAAATATTAACCCTATTCCTGCTGGTCAAGTTGACCCCCCCCCTGTAGTTTTTTTTACATAACTCAAAAAGTATTGGTCTGAGGCTGTTGAAATTTTCTGACTTTTCTTACATACCCAAAGCCCTCCCTTTAGGCCTAAAACCAGGCTTTAATACTAATTGCCTGAGTCCTCAGGCACACTGCCTAAACGACTGCTTTTGCCTGTAACAAACTAAATCTTTGTTTTGACCCACTTTCACTTGTCAGATTTTGATAAAATTTAGCTTTTTGGAAAGCCTATGACATAAGGAAACGGATTGCACAAGTTTTGCGAAAAAAAAATTGCAAATTTTTTGCAAACAACCTGTCAAAGGAAATTTGCACATTTTTAGTTTTTCTTGATTAAAAATCAGAATTTTGGACAAATTTTTTTTGCAAACATTTTTACTTTATAACTGAATTTTGCGATTAAAAAATTCAATTTTTGCAAAATTGCTATTTTTTTGCAGATTCTAAAAGTAGAGCACAAGAGCTTTCTAATGATGTATCATTTGTCATATTTGGACATAAAACATGGGATTTAGAGGGGGGGGATCAAATTGACCCCCCCCCAGCATATCCTGGTTTTCAAGTACCCCAGCAGGGATAGGGTTAAACTTATCAGACGGATAAAATATCACTTGTAAAGGTTTTAGATCGTAAAGTACATATATAGATTTGGGACTTTTGAAAACTGTTTTGAAATAATAATGATAAATTATAAAACTTGCTACAAATATATTTTGCAAGAGGGAATTGAATGTTGATGGAGCTAGTTGAAATATTGATATATTTTCGCGGATTTAAAAAAATAAGACAAAATCTTTAATGCACTCTGATTTCAACAACTCTAACGCTTCCTTTAAAAATAAATTTTTTCCCTTTCTATGCATCTCTTTGAAGGGCCTGTATATGACGTCATTTTACATGATCCTTCATTTAAAGATTGACAACGCTATCCTTCAAATGTTTGTCTGATTAAGTATGAAAACGTTATAGAGGAAGGATTGTAATTAAAGACTTTTCATGCTAGAAAACCAGGTTATCTTCCAAAATAGTTTTCAGACAGATAAAGGTTTCAGAAGGTACTGTTGTGAATTGGACATGCACCTCTTAAGGTGCATGTCCAATCAAAATTACAAGGACAGTCCCTTGAATGTATTATCACTTGAAACTTTTCAACTTAATAACAGATTCTTTAAACTAGATCCTGCTCTTTGCTTTTAAACTAGATCCTGCTCTTTGCTTTTAAACTAGATCCTGCTCTTTGCTTTTAAACTAGATCCTGCTCTTTGGATCCTGCTCTTTGCTTTTAAAATTTTCAGTTTAAACTAGTCAGACCATACGTTATCAGCAGTGGTTTTTAGATTAAGGTAATTTTGTGAATCAGACATGAAATAAAGAAGGTCCATGTAAACTACATCGTCAGTCCCTGTACCCTATACTAAACGATAAATTGTTTTATTGTTTTAAGTAACTAAAGAAGAAATTTGTCAACAATGCGGTAAAATAACTTAAAAGAAAATTTGTATATTTTTAACAAATTTTCTTATAGAACTGAATAGATTTTATCGAAAACTATCTTTTTGTTTACTGAAGAATATCAAAAAAGTTCTGGGAGAACCGTTTTTTTTAAATTTTACATTTGCTTTAAGTATATAGCTCTAGATTCAGAGAATAAATACAAAAATAGAAACGTTTTATCCCAGTCTTCAGATTATTTAATAATAATGGATGTTTACTGGTCATTATTGACAAAATAAGATAATATCAAATGTGTTTTATTATTCTTTACTTGTGCTTTTTAAGAGAAAGAATCTATATTTCTATATTTCGGGATTTTTTTGGAAGTGTTTGTTTCAAAAAACCTTGCAGGGGGAACCACCATATGCTCCCCCCCCCCCCAACATTTATACACCTAACATAGAGCTTAGAATCATTTCTTGTAAAATTTTGAATAAATTTTACAAACAAAAAAGATGAATTCATGATTTGTTGTTAATGCAAAATTCTAAAGTTGTTATCACGTCACATAAAAGTGTTATTCTCTTGTGGATTCCAAAAGAAAATCTCTGTTTCATTAATTTTTGCCAATTTAAAATTTTAGAACTATTACAGTTGAAAGAGTATAAAATCATGCATAAGTAATGTTTAATAAACTTTATGGAAAATCAAGTTTTATGTTTTAAAGTATTAGAAATTATTTGAATATTTTCTCAGATATTATTAATCATACTATAAAGTACTCTTTAAACTATACTTTTTCTATGTATTACAATATGCAATACCATTTCTTCTGTAGTAAAAAAAAAAATTTGGGGGTATTTTTTTACAGTTTCCTAATAAATCTGTTGTAAATAGAACTGAGTTCTTGCCACAAACTCTGGATTTTGAATCCCTATGTCTCTGCAACCGACGTCGTAGACCTTAGATATTTTAAACTATTAAGTCTGCATTTATACTTTCAACCGCTAATTTATCAATGTACAATTTATATTTGCCTTGTCTGTCCGTTTGTTTGTCAGTTTGTATTCAATAAACTTCAAAACGGCTGAACCGGTCGTGTCAAAATGTGTTATGTCCCGACAAGGATAAAAATAACGAATTTTGGGGATGGACGCGTACAAGCAAACAAACACATTTTTTCTAGATTTAAAAGGTTTTAATTTTAATAACTTCTCAATTGTTTTTGAAGCAAAAAATGCGCAAGTCCTTTTAGTGAAGAGCTCTGTCGGTTAAGGTTTACTCGAATAAAAAACGTTTACAGTCCCTTTAAGAAAGGTGATGATGAAATTTTGGAATCTCCTCCTTGTATTTAATATGAGATGGAAGAATGGGATTAAAGGTATATTTAACCTCCAGCTGAAGGTTAATTAATCAGAGCTGGAAACTTTAGAATGAGATATCCTTAATCCCAATTACATAGTCTCAGTATCCAATGGACACACTTTTGATTTGCTTCTTAAACCGTCCTTTCTTGGATATAGTGGAGAAAAATCAAAAACCGGGTTTTTAATTTCGAGAGTCCCTCCCGTTTCTATATATAATCTTAAATGGCGCGCAAAATGTCAAATTTATCGGCTTCATATACGCGACTCTGATTGGTTGAATTTTATACACTTTTCAGGATACAAGTACAAGATTAGGTTAGTCTCGAGATTAAGAAAAAAGGTTCAAGCGTTAATTTCAATATCCATCATTCTAAAGTTTTCAGCTCAGGTTAGGTTTTATACAGATCCTACAGAGAACAGTTTAAAAGAAGAATTATCTAGAAACATTCTCATTTATTTTTATTATTTCAGTAAGGAACATAGCTAATCATTTAGTTAGAAAAAGTAGAAATACTTGACTTAATTTTTCAACAAGAATTTATAATTATTTACAAGATTTTGTAATCGTTTAAACGATTTTGTAATTATCTACATGATTTTATAATTATTTAAACGATTTTATAACTATCTATACGATTTCGTAATTATCTACACGATTTTATCATAATCTACACGATTTTGTAATTATCTACACGATTTTTTAATTATCTACAGTCTACACGATTTTGTAATTATCTACACGATTTTTTAATATAAAGTAACATGTTTTTACCAGTCCTAACATCCTAGAGTAATGGTATGAATTTCATTATGATCAAGCAATATTAAAGCTCTGAGAGCAAAAGTGTCAAATTTGTTTTAGCACCCCTTTAGTGAACCTGCCTTTGCTGTGTGTCTTCATTATTTTTATTAAATTGTAACATTACAGGGAAAAGTCTGAAACTAACTATAAGAAATGTTTAAATTGTTTAATTAAATTTAATTGGTCAATTAGCGGCAAATTTCCTAAAATTAAAACAATTCTTGAATCTGGATTTATCTTTAAGCTTATCGTTCTCATTAAATTTTGTTCAAGGAACTACAGGGTTTCCCAAAAAACATGATAATTATGTGAGGTCATCGAAAACTTCTTCGAATTTTGAAAGTAAATTCAGCGACTGAATTTAATGAACTTGAGCTACGTTGTGCTTGCTTAACTACCTTCTGCCGTTTAAAATTGAACCACCGAATCAAACTCTCTGAGGAAGTCTCTGAATCGGTGATTGATAATTCAGTTTTAAAGGTAAAAAACAGGCAGACCACATTTCGGAAATTCCAGAACTAGGCTTGGGAGGTCTGATGGGGTCTGAATCTATGTATTGACTGTAGATGTCCCATGCTAAACGCCCCCACCCAAGCCTGTTTAGGGTTAAAGAATAAATGTCGCGTAGTTATAATAATACTAATTCACAATTTTAATTGTAACAGATGTATTTTAAAACTGAACTGATCCTTGTTTTTGAATTATTAAAGAAAGTCGTAAACAAAGAGAATATGTTTCTAAAACAAATAAAAAAACTACTCAACAAAAACGTATAATATCAAAACAAGAATCTATCCCGGGCTTTTCTGGATTAAAATACTTATTTTTTATCACATCTATTTTGTACACCCCTCTCCTTGGTCCATAGAATATCCGAAGGTCGGAGCATTTGAGCGGGATATCGTTAATCTTGAACACTTAATCTCGATATTCAATGTAAACCCTTTTAAGTTTAGGATACATATTTGATCCCGTAATTAAAGTTATGTCTGCCTGGTATTACCACCACGGGAGGAATAAACTTAATCCACGTAAGATGTCCATACTTAATCCCAAAATTCACTAAACAAAAGTACGGTTTTTTGGCCGCTTATTCAACAAATACAGATATTTATTTAATCTACAATAAAATGGTACAAACCTTCTCTCACTGATATGAAGACTCTTGCAATAATGTTTATCATACACACCACTTCAGTAAGAAGAATTAAAAAATTTAAAATATAAAAATCAGAATATGATTAATGATAAAATGAATTTTGTAGAATCCCCCCCCCCCCTTGTATTCTGTATAGAACTAAATATTACTTTTTGATTAATGTCTTACGAATATGAAAATGTCATTCATAATAGAAAGGCTGCTGGACAAACGATATTTTGCTAAAATGAAAAAATAATAAATGAATTCTATTTGAGAATATACAAGCAATGGCTGGGTTAGAATGAAAACAGTTTAGTCAGTATTTTCAAAATTATTCCGTAATAGCTGGTTATAATTTTATTCTTGACTAAAATATTAATATTATCGTCTTTTTAATGAAAATCAAGTTTCATCATGCATTAGACGTAGTGTTGCATGCGTTCTTGTAAATCTCAATGTCCCCCTCCCCTTACATTTTCACTTTTAAGTTGACTGTTAAAGAAAGTAAACAAGTCGAAGGGATGATTTATGAAATGAATTGTATTGAGTGATATATCTTTGCTTTGGAGAAGGTGTATCTTTCGACCTACTCAAATCCGCTATACTCAACTTCTGACCTACGCCAAATCCGCTAAACTACACATCCAACCTACTATCACGCTAGCATAGCCTATCCTAGCCGCGGCGCTCGGCCTCCTAGCCTATCCTAGCTGCAGCGCTTGGCCCTGAAATTGTCTTAACCTAACCTAACCCTCAAATAATACAAAAATAAACAGCTGGTGTAGGTCCGATATTGCCGTAGGTCGGAAAGTTAGTAGTTCAGAAGTTCAGTATAGACGATGTAACATTACCACTTTGGAACCTTGTTTATGCTGTTGTTCTTGTTCCAGATATTTAGCAAAATGTTCCGCAAAACCCGCTAATTCACTAATGATGTGTAAAGATCGAATTGGGAGGGGGAAAAGTAGGCATTTAGGCAATATTTCTGAGGACTCAAATTAATGGTAATAATCCTGTTTTAGACCAATGCTCGTTGAGCTCTGCAAACAAATAGGGTTTCCAACGAAATTTTCGTTGAACGAAATTTGCGAAAATGAACGAAAGAAACTAACGAATTTCTTTCAACATTTTCGCGAATTTCGATATACTTCAGTTTCTCGAAATTTTCGTTCAATTTTCGTTCGAAATTTGAAATTTTTTTCTTTTTCCATCAAGAAGATTGTTGGATGTCTGACAGAGTGTCTGTTGAGCCCCTCCCCCCCTCAGGGTAAGCGGGTCGCACATTTTCGTGTTTCTTAATAAATAAGGAATAAACAAGCAAACAATCTCAGGAAAACAATTATTTCTTAAATATTAGTTTCAAAAGCTTGAAAATTGATAAAATAAACTAAATATCAGTGATTTTCTGTTTTTTATTTTCAAATCTAGTAAGGGTATCAGCTGCTTAGTGTTGAACCTTGAATATACAGGGTTATGCATCTCTTAGGTCTCATCCTTTTTAGGCAATTTGATGTAAATCTTTAGTATTTGTAAGGAATGCTAAAATTAGCAAATTTAGTTGTCAACTTTGACTTCAATTAAACAGTTCTTAAACAAAAAGTTATAACGAAAATTCAAAATCTCTTAATATCCTTTTAGAACTATAGGTAGAATAAGACTAAAATTTCGCGAACATTTTTGCGAAACAAAATACGATTCTGAATGAAAGGTCGAAAATTAAACGAATTTCGCGAAAATTTTTATAAAAATTTTTGTTTTCATTTCCATTTGTTTGGCTGAACAAAATTTTCGAGTAAGAAATTGAACGAAAATTTGAAAACCCTACAAACAAAGCAAAAGAGTTGTGGGCAACAAACAGCCGCCCAAACCCACCCAAACTGGCGAATATTGGTCAATTTTCCAAAAAGTTTTTTTGTTATTATGGATATCTATTTTTTATAAATACTCCAATTGAACGGGGTACAAGGTCTTGTTTGAAAAAATAAACAGAGAAGGAACCCATGGAAGTTAATTAGTCCACCCATCACCCATCAATCTTCAATGGGATCAATGTCAAAATACGTTTAAAAGTTTGATGTGTAACTCAAATACCGCCTGTTTTTTCATTTGTGCTTTAATCAACTTATAAAATATAGATCAAACTCGAAGAATAAAATCATAAAGTTAATTTAAAACTATTTGAAAAAAGAAAAATAGAAATAACTTTGAATTAACAAAGTTTAAATTAGAGAAGAAATAAATTAACACTGAATATAAAATGTTCAAACTGAAAAAGTAGATTTAAAGGAAACCAATCTAAATTATGCTAATTACAGTTAAAAATAAATCTTTTTCAATTTAAAGAATGATGAACATAAAAAAATGATTATTACCTCAAACTCTAAATTTATAATCCCTATTTCTTTGAAACCCTTAAAAAACGTTTTAAAGAAACAAAATTTAAGACTGATTATCAAAGATTATCTTCGACATCAGAATACAAAGATATAAGGATTTGAAATTAGATAGTTTAAAGGGATTGTAAGCATAATTTCAAGTGACCTTCCACTCAAAGATGACAATGCTCGATTTACAATGGTTCCCTTAAAAACGTTGTCTGATCAAGTATGAATTAGATATGTATGTTTATAATTTTGAAAACTGTTAACTTTCAACTGAGGTTTTTATTTAAAAGTGACTTGGCATTTCTACTGCAGGAGAACATAATGAAAAAATCAGAAATAAAAACGATTAAAGGGAGTGACTGGCAATGTATGGTTAAACTGAGAATGTCGTATTGTAGAGAAACTTTTTAGGATTCATTTGAGACATATAAAACGTTTAAATGATGTAAAATTACTTATCTTGAGCGCAAAGTTGACGTTCAAAATTTTCCATTTTGGTGGTTACGTTTTCGGAATCGATTTTTTTGAATCCCTAAAACGTGAATCCTAAAAATTTCTCCACAATACTACATTCTCAGTTCAACTACCACACATTGCCGGTCACTCCCTTCAAACATTTAGAAACGTCAAGAACTTCTACATTATTGATCAGATGTTGGTTTCGATGTTACCGTGCAGGAGGGTTACTTGAAATTACGCTTACAGTCGCTTTAAGTAGAAAATTAGTTTCTTCAGTCGACTAAAAAATTTACTTAAAATATTTGTCAAAATAATATATCCTTTTAAAAAACTGGTTATAACGTGGATATAATTACATTTAAAAACTTTAAATTGAACTTTTAACAACTTAAAGCTAAGAATTAATCCTCAAGTCAAGTTCAAATCTCTCTTCTAAGGTTGAAAATTTTGAATGGAGTATCCTTAATCTTTAACGTTTATCCGATGTTTACACTTTTTAATTGAAAGTAAATACTTGATCCTTCAATCAGAATAATCCTTGTAGAGTTTGACAAACCCGGGATATCAGAGTTGAATTAAGTTTTATGAAACAATTGTGTACTTTATCATTCTCACGCACTTTAGGGTGAATTTTGTTAATAAAGCTCGTGTGCCATAAAGTTTTGATGAAGGGTCCCGGATTTTTTCCCAAAAAATTAGGATATTTCCAAAACATATATATCAAATATCTATGTATAAATTTAGCTTTGGTGTCTGTCGTTTCGTTGTCTGTTTTTTTGTATCCAATAAACGTCAAAACGGCCGAACCGATCGGGCGCACATTTTGTGTGGGACATTACGTGACCCCAGGGAAGGTTTATGAATGATCAAAATATTAAAAATTCTGTGCATTACCAAATCATGATTTAAGACCAAGCGCAGCACAGCGAGAGTAACTGTGAATAACCTGGGCGATGCCGACTTTTTTTCTTCAATACTCGAGCTATTTGGGTGTCTGTCTGTCTTTCTGTCTATCTTTCTCTTTTTCTATATGTCAAAATGTCTATCCGTATAACTGTGTATCTCTCTGTGTGTCTATCTGTATGTATATCTATATCTATGTCTACAATAAATTATGCAGTGAGCCATTTAGGCTCAATATACATGAATGAAATTTAATAGAATTTTAAAGTAATACCAAATAGAATATCAAGTATAATAGGTGGCAACAGAGAAAGGGACGAATAATACATGACGTCACAAGTGTCAAATAAAACAAGGAAAACAACATTTTCTCAATTAGTTGACAAGTTTTCCCAGATTAAATAAAAAAGTGAAAAAACAGAAAATTAAGCACATAAAATTTTCAATTCTTATTTCAATTGTAAGATAAGTAGTTTACTATCAGTATTATTGATATTTTTGTCGGACACATAAAACTGTCAATTCTTATCATAATTGTAAGATAAGTAGTTTACTATCAGTATTATTGATATTTTTGTCGGACACATAAAACTGTTAATTCTTATGACTTCATAATACAGAGTGCAGAAAATTCTACGTTGCCATCTAGTACTTGATAATCTATTTGAATAGTATTAAATTGAATAGATTCTGCCCATATTTGATATAGATATATATATATATATAAATATACAGGGTTACTCAAAAGAATGAGTCTGTAAAGACGACCGAAAACTCTTAAAATGCCACGATCCCAAGGTTAAATTAAGTCTTAGGTCTTATATATACTATAGTAATCTAATGGCTTATACAATGATTTGGAAAAGAAAGATATAAGTTTACAGTTGCAGGGACTCATGATCATAAAGAATCAGAGAGTATAAATTCCGTACAATCGTCTTTGAAGTTTCATCCTTTGTGGCTAACTCTGTAAATGTTTCATCCTTTGTGGCTAACTCTGTAAATGTTTCATCCTTTGTGGCTAACTCTGTAAATGTTTCATCCTTTGTGGCTAACTCTGTAAATGTTTCATCCTTTGTGGCTAACTCTGTAAATGTTTCATCCTTTGTGGCTAACTCTGTAAATGTTTCATCCTTTGTGGCTAACTCTGTAAATGTAGTTTACCTAAGCGTTAAAATTTTATTAATGTTTTAAAAAACATTGAAATCAATAATGGCGTCTCTCTCAATGAACTTGTAAAATCATTTTGTTGTTAATGTTTAGATTTCAAAGCAGGTATCTATGTATATTCTATATAAGTAAAGTGTCTGTCTGTCTGTCTGTTTGTCCGATCATAACTCAGAAACCCCTTGAAGAATTTGCCTCAATTTTTGATTGGGGAACTTGGGTTAACCATGGTAAAGTTCTTGCTTGATTTCTAGATTGAGTGGATCGAAAAAGAGTTGAAAAATAGCTAACATCGTAATTTACGACCAAGTGCGGTTAAATGGCGGGAGTAACGCAGGGTTCCCTAGCTATTATTAATATATTAATGATTAATATAGAAACCTAATATTATTAATTCATAATTTTCCGCCGCAGAGTACCAGCTCAGCAATATTATCTTATAAATCTAATTAATCTAGGTCTCGAATCTTTGATGTTAATTGTTAATTGAAATTAAGTTGTAATTTATATTATTTCAAATCAGAAGATCTGATTAAAACAAAGATCAGATTTTTGTGGCACTGTGTTTAAAGATGCTGGTTCAGAGCTGAAAACTTTTGAATGGGATATCCTTAATCCTGATCGGATACTTATTCTGGAGATTAAAAATGAGAGGAGAACAAGCAATATTTAATCTCGAGATTAAGAAAAAGAGTGGATTAAGCATTAATCCCGATATCCACCATTCTTTCTTTAGTAATTCAAATATTGCACACATCAATATTTTTTGTTCCCCATATCGGGTTTGAAGAACCTCACCGTCCTCATATAACTTCAACCGTAGGAGAATGGAATTCCATGGAGCAGGAATCAACCTGTCATTATAAAAATAATTTTAGTTCTTAAGTTTCCCTGTCTGATAAACATCTTCTTAATTTTAAATATGTACATATTCTTTATTGTAAATATGTCCATATTCTTGATTGTAAATATGTACATATTGTTGATTGTAAATATGTGCATATTCTTAATTGTAAATATGTACTATTCTTTATTGTCAATATGTACATATTCTTGTTTGTAAATATGTCCATATTCTTGATTGGAAATATGTACATATTCTTGATTGTAAATATGTACATATTCTTGTTTGTAGATGCATCAAAATTTGTATTCAAGGAACCAGCCTCTATTGAGTATACTGTTTATTCAGCTGAAAACTTGACAATTTAAAGCTTCAACATCTAAATTCTAAATACTTCTGATTTGTAAATATGTTATGAGGACATTTACTTCCAAATACATCTACTGCAGCAACTCAAGGCTGGTTTTTACCTGGCGCAGGGGTATCCTGTTGGACAACTGGCAGGGGTATCCTGTTGGACAACTGGCAGGGGTATCCTGTTGGACAACTGGCAGGGGTATCCTGTTGGACAACTGGCAGGGGTATCCTGTTGGACAACTGGCAGGGGTATCCTGTTGGACAACTGCATGCTATAGGGTTTACAGCGTATTGGAATAATCGTTTTGCAAATAATTTCGCATTTTTCGCACAATATTTATTTTTTCCACGAAAATTTGGCGAAAAAAGTATTTTGGCAGAGGGCGGATGTTCTGATTAACAAGGTTCAATTATTAGCTAAAAAGTGAACATGGTACAAGATTAAAAACAATCAGTAATGTATGTCCTGTAATTAATTAGTTAAATACTTTGATCAAATAATGGATTAATAAACTTGAATGACAATTCATAATTCGACTTTTACATCAATCCTGAATCTGAAATTGTAGTTTTGCGACAACCAATTTCTTTTACTGTAATTATGTTTGTTTAGTTTTCCATTAAACCTAGTAATTCCAATGTCACCACTTTCAATAAAAGCTTAAAGGTTTATAAAAGTATAAAAAGAATAAGTGTAATCTAACAAATCAAAACTTTACTGCTCACAAATGTAAAGTCATTAATTTTAGAAAAGATGACATTTATCTGTATTTGCAAAAATGTTCTCGGTCTTAAATTACTTTAGTACATTTATTAAAATAATTTATTATAGGTCACTGGCATAAGGGAAGACAGTATTTATAACCATCTTGACCCCTTGAGCCTGAAATTTAAAAGAATATCATTGAACGAAACTCCCGAGTTTCCTTTTTGGGGTCTTTGGGAGAAATATACTGTTTTAAATCGGCATTCATCATTTTTTAACATTGATTTCGGTGTCAGTCCTTTCAAGGCCTTTTCAATTAACCCTATTAGACAAATGACAAAGGAGCTTGGATCAGTAGAAAATATTTATTTCTTCAATATCCCTTTACAATAAACTTATGTCACAAATTTAATATTTTTTATTATGATGGTTTATTTTAGAACCAGAACACTCTAACCAAGAAATATATAGACCAGGAACCGCCATATCTCATGCCTTAAATCTGTGTACTGCAGTGGGAGGAGATCAAAACAAAAAATTCAGGGGTAACGCATCATTTTTGAGGGAAAAGGTCCCAATGGACTGTAATATCACATTATAGCTTTAGTCCTTTCCCTTCAAATTTTGTGGGGGGGGGGGCACTGGGTTTGTTTACATTCCTCCCACAGTGTACAGTACATAATATGCGTATATCTGAGAGTTGGGCGTTCCTGTATTTAGTTCCTTGGCTCTAACTTTCAGAAAGCTGTAAAGCGTTGGCAACTATTGAAATATATTCCGAAATGTTAATAAAATGCAAAAGTGTAAAATATATTTTCCTTCTGTAGAATAGTATTAGAAAATGAGAATGTTATTCAAATCCGATAAGATGTTTATTTTATTTATTTACAAATATTCAGCAGTTCTGTTAACTATGCGGAGTATCTATTTTCAGAAAAATGGAATATCTATATTTATGTTTAACTTATCTATCTATTCGTTAGTTTGACTCTTATATACATCAAAACGGCTGAACCGATCGGGTCCCAATTTTTTTACAACACAAATTACCACGAGAAAGAGTTATGGCTGGTCAACGGAGAACAAAATGAAATGTCAATGAAAATCTGAGAACAAATAGATATTGCGACTTTCAGTATAAAATAATCTTAAATAAAAAATCGTGCCTATGAAGTTTTTTTTTAATATTTTTCCAGTTTTTTTTTTATAAACTAGAGATGGATTTTTAAATTTAATTCAAATGGTACAATTTGTAAATCTACTTTTTCCCGATATTTCTGTAGACAGAATTTGATGTTAACTATTTTTGACGTGCAGATTTGCACAAACAATTTTTCGCAAATTTTTTGTTATATTTCTTTCATTCGTCAATCTATTTTGATAACATTTTGGAAATTGTGTAAATGCAGCTCGCTGTATCAAATAGATTCCACTTTTATAAATGACAGCGTAGAATTTGTTGTATTCTGACGTCACAAGTGTCAGTTTTTGAGTCCGACAAAATTGTCAATTAAAGTGATAATTTTAGAATAAAGTGATTATCTTACAGTAAAATAAGTGAAATTTAATATGTTCTTTATTTTCTGTTTTTAAACTTTTTTTATTTTAATCTTGGAAAACATGTTAACTAATGCGAGAAAATGTTGTTTTCCTTGTTATATTTGACACTTGTGACGTCGTGTATAATTTGTCCATGTCTCAGTTGGCACCTATTGTACTTGAAAATCTGTTTGAGCTGTATGATTAACAAAGCCCTTCAATGCTACGTTGGCATGACGGTTAGCGTCAACCTTACATCATTGTCTTTGCCGTTGGATACGAAATACAAACCCTTCAAAAATAGACCGAATTCATAATGTTATGTTTAATGTTAAAAGTTAGAGTATTTCCATAAAAATTTCAAGCATAACCCCTGAATGGGTATAATATGAAAAAGTGACTGTTAGATGGCAGTCAAAAACCTATCGCGAAAATGTAACATGTCGTGCTGGTACAACTTTAGGCCAACGTTGCCCACCCTGTGAAAGCAGTTAACCCTATCTCTGCTGGGGTACTTGAAAACCAGGATATTTAACGCAAATCACTGATATCTTGATAGTTGTTTGATGAACTTCTTGTTACTGTTACCACAAACACAAGTTGCAAATATGTATATATTTCCAACCTACAAAATACAGTTTTAATAATAAGTAATTGATTATGATAAAATTGTTGAATGTTGTTAACAGGGTTGAGTAACTTACTGTACTAGTAGAGTGTGTCTGGGTGATCAAGGAGTGATTTGATTTCAGAGGAAGGTGATCGGGTCAGTTTAAAACATTTAGATATTACTTCTGACAAAAAAACCCCGGTTGTTTAAATAGAATTTCTATGGATTGCAGAATAATTCTCGGATTGTAGGATTTAAGTATTCACTATTTAAAACATTTGACTATTCAACATGTTTTCTCTGTCAGGGACGGAGCTATACCGGAATACAGTCTCTGGTTTTAAACAAAGGCGATGGGTAGGAAGACTACATTACGCTTAGATGCAGTAAGGTATAGGTTTATGTTCAACAAGTCTGTGGTATAGTAAGAATTCTATAAATATTGTTTACACTCTACAGTGCAAGGTACTAATACCAGGAAAGTTAATTGGGGTCAGGTATACTCTGCGTACATATTGAATCCAGTTCTCTCTGGGCAGAATTTGTAAACAAGAACAGATGCATCCGATGAGGATAAAACCATTTAATTTTAATAATTTTGAAAATTCACATAATAGTTTCCTATTACCAGAATATATCATATATTATTTTTGTGAAAATGGATTCCATGTCAGTCTGTGACATCCGTCTTGTGTTTACTTTTCCGCCTAAAGAGAGTACATTGCAGTACAAAAAATGCGTACACTTCTGAAATAACTTTCCTTGCATTAGTACCTTGCTACAGTGTAAATATCGGTACATAGCACCCACACTAATTCAGAGTTTTATGGAGAAAACACGTCATAGCTTTTATCCTGCCAAATATACTTTGCTGACATAATATATTTTCTATCTACACTCATTTTTCATTATAATATGTGAGTTTAATCTTAAATTAAGTATCCAGTAGGGGTGTGGGTGGCCTTTTATCCCCTTGTCAAGAAATGCAAAATTTAACTTTAATCTTTTTTATTTTAGTTTTCATATCTTAAATTAGAATTCATGAGAGAAAAGTATTAAGGTTTCTTAGTCAGAAATCTGAAATACTCTTTTCTTAAAACTTAAAATATCTAAAAAATAATTACCTTTTTTTGTTAACTGAACTGCATGGTTAAATATTTAATATTTTTCATATAAAGTTAAGGTCAAATTCAGGTTGGATTCAGGTTTAATTCAGGTTGGATTCAAGTTTAATTCAGGTTGGATTCAGGTTTTATTCAGGTTGAATTCAAGTTTTATTCAGGTTGGATTCAAGTTTTATTCAGGTTGGATTCAAGTTTAATTCAGGTTGGGTTCAAGTTTTATTCAGGTTGGGTACAGGTTTTATTCAGGTTGAATTCAAGTTTAATTCAGGTTGGATTCAAGTTTAATTCAGGTTGAATTCAAATTTAATTCAGGTTGGATTCAAGTTTTATTCAGGTTGAATTCAAGTTTAATTCAGGTTGGGTTCAAGTTTTATTCAGGTTGGATTCAAGTTTTATTCAGGTTGGATTCAGGTTGGATTCAGGTTGGGTTCAGGTTGGGTTCAGGTTGGATTCATGTTGGATTAAAGTTGGGTTCAGGTTTGGTTAATATTGGATCATGGTTGTTTTAAAGTTGTATTCAAGTTGAATTCAGGTTGGGTACAGGTTGGTTTCAGGTTGGATTATAGTTGGTTGAGGTTTGATTCAGGTTGGGTTCAGGTTAGGTTCATTTTTAGGTTCAGGTTGGATTCAGGTTGGGTTCAGGTTGGATACTGTTTGGGTTCTGTGGGTTCGGGTTGGATTCAGGTTGGGTTCAGGTTGGGTTCATATTGGATCCAGGTTGTATTCAAGTTGTATTCAGGTTGGGTTCAGGTTGGATTCAAGTTGGGTTCATGTGCATCCAAGTTGTAGTCAAGTTGGATTTAGGTTGGGTTTAGGTTGGATTTAAGTTAGGTTCATGTTAGATTCAGGTTTGGTTTAGGTCGGATTCAGATTTGATTCAGGTTGGGTTTAGGTAGGATTCTGTTTGCGTTCAGTGGGTTCAGATTGGGTTCAGTTAGGATTCTGGTTGGATTCAGGATTAAGGTTAGGTTAGGTTTGTTTGAAATTAAATTGATTTTTTTTAAGGTCTAAGTCGTATGTTGCAATTTTCTCAATTTGTATGGACGCCAAGTTTTTCGGTATAAGACGTCTTTAACAATTTTCTCCTTATAGACGCAACAGATAGAAGTAAGATTAGTAGCGATCAAAAGCGCTTTTTTATCGCATTAAGCTTATACCCCCTTTCATTTTTTGCGAACACTCCCTTTAAAATATATATAAATTATTCAGAATTTCAATACTCTGCATGTGAAATTTTGTGGATAATAAATATACATTTGTTAAAAACAGATGGACATTTTTAATATTTTACTTATACTTAAAAATACCTTTTCTGACGCATTTGGTCCCTTTTTGACGCATTTTCTGTGCATTGTATTGATATTTAGTGTCCAAGATATTTTACTCTTATGTCTTAATATAGAAGTTTAAAATAAAATTTAAGATATTTGTTTCCCTTTTCTTTCCCTACATGTATATTGTAAACATTTCCTATTTTAGGATTAAATAAGCATTAATATGTAGTAAAGTTTTTTATATTTTTAATTATAAAGAGTTGTAATTAAAATTAGATGCAAAATTAAAAACTAATAAATCTATCAAAAATAAACCTTTAGTTTTTAATTTTAAGTTTAAGAAACTAACAATAAAACAAACCTTTAATTGACATAAACCTAATTTTACATTTATAAATTTAAAAAACTAACAATAAAACAAACCTTTAATTGATATAAACCTAATTTTACATTTATAAATTTAAAAAACTAACAATAAAACAAACCTTTAATTGGTTTAAACCTAATTTTACATTTATAAATTTAAAAAACTAACAATAAAACAAACCTTTAATTGGTTTAAACCTAATTTTACATTTATAAATTTAAAAAACTAACAATAAAACAAACCTTTAATTGGTTTAAACCTAATTTTACATTTTTAAGATTAAGAAACTAACAATAAAACAAACCTTTAATTGATATAAACCTAATTTTACATTTATAAATTTAAAAAACTAACAATAAAACAAACCTTTAATTGATTTAAATCTAATTTTACATTTTTAAGTTAAAGAAACTAACAATAAAACAAACCTTAAATCGATATAAACCTAATCTTATATTTTTAAGTTTAAGAAACTAACAATAGAAATCAAACAATGTATTTTCTAACTAGCTCACTAACTAGAGCAGAGACCAATAGTCCAATACTTGGTATTATATTTAGAACAATAAATGCACCAATAGAACTATAAGAAGCTTTGTAAGAGGATTTACTATAGGTTATTTACTAACTAGCTTGGGAACCCAGCTTTTGATGAAAACAAACCTTTATCCAAAAAAGTTAACAAATCTAAAGGGAGTGCTAGCAAAAAATTAAAGGAGGTATTGGCTTACGGTTATAGAAAATCGCTTTTGATTGATACTAATCTTTCTTCAATCTGTTGCGTCTATAAGGAGAAATTTCTTAAAAACGACGAAAAACGTAGCGTCCAGAAAAATTCAGAAAGTTGGATCGTAAAAAAATCAATTTAATTTCAAACAAATCATTCAGATATTACAACCTGTAGGCATCAATTATTTTTCGACGCATTCGTATACAGTTAATATTTCATGATATTTTTTATTCGCTTTGGATACAATGCACTTAAAATGCGGAAATTATAGTTGGTCGCCAGATGTTACTTCTCTGAATACTTTGAATGATTACACGTGGCAGAGACACTTATCGGAAAAAAGTCGTTTTGATTGCATTGTATATAAAACAAACAACCAATATTAGGAAATATTAACTGTATAAGAAGGGGTCAAAAATAATCGATGAATTTATATTGTAATATCGAATGATTTGTTTAGAATTAAATTGACTATTTTACGATGTATGGCAACTTTCTGAATTTGTATGGACGCTGCGTTCTTCAGTATAAGTCGTTTGAAACAATTTTCTCCTTATAGAAGCAACAGATAGAAAGTAAGATTCGCAGCGATCAAAAGTGATTATTTTTCGCCCTAAGCCTATACCCTCTTTAATTTTTCGCGAACACTCTCTTTTACTTAGAACTTTAAAACCAAGCTAAGAACATTCCTGGGGTTCAATCGAGCTGCCTTATTAAGCAAATCAGTCAAAGATTCCTGAGTTATTATTGGACATGCATACAAACAAACAAACAAACACCCAAGCAAACAAAGATTATTAATAGATTTCCAGATATTTCGTTTTTGGATATTTGGACTAACGCAGAAAATAAAATAATTCCATTCATATTTAGAGAAGACCGGCCAATTAAAAAAGAAGATATAAAAATAACATATTAAAGAAAAGGGGATGGATTTAAATCCAACTCAATGATTTACAAGAAACGCGTAATTTTCTAGAATATTATGAATGCCTGACAAAAAAATAGAATGATTAACACCTAATCCTAGAAATGGATATATGAAATAAGAAAACAAACCCCATATAGATACTATTTTTTTGTTATCCAAAAAACAGGAAAATTATACTTTATATATTGTAGAAAGAGAGAAATGTTCATATGAAAAGCTACATTAAAATATTAAAGGCCTTGCTAAAAACCAAAGTACTCTCATAATTCTCATTTTTTGGGACACCCTGTATAATATAACTTAATGTTAAATGTAAAGAGTTATAAAGTTCTAGTTTAGTGACATCTAGTGTTGGATTTATTGACATTTATCAGGTTTAATCTTCCCAGGGGGCCTGGCAACATGCCACACAATGAGTAGTATCTTTTATTAAAAATCACGTGACGAGAGTAAAGAAAGGATCGCGCATTTAGTTACCTACCTTTTTGTTAATTTTGGACTTGTAAGTAAGTACATAATTAGTAAGTAATTAAGTAAATAATTATTTATTTATGAAATATAACAGAAACATACAAAATTAAGTGTTTCAGGAGAAAATATTTTAAAACCTCCAAAATATGAGGGATAAGTTATTTTTTAACAATTTTCAATAGCAAAATTATTTTTTCGAGCAGAGTTTGCAAGTTTGAATATATTATTACCAATAGACATATTTGAAGTTGTATGGACACGTATACGTATGTCCGCATCACGTGACCATAATACTGGACTGCCATTGGTTTGAGTTCTGGTGACATGTTCCTGACGCATAAATAAAATTATCAATTATGTCTATTTAAAATGAAAATAATTAAATTCAAATAATTTCTCAGAATCCTCTGGGAAATCTTTGTTTTCAGATTGGGAGCATATTTGTTGCATATGATCTGTTTAATACTAAGAATCTAATAATAAGAATACAAAATCTTACATTTATACGTTTTGGTTTAATTTTGACACAGTTTTCTATCAAATTCTCGAGACAGGAACATCAGATCTATTCACCAACTGTCATGTTTCGTGGGACACCCTGTAGGAGGATAGAGGGGCGGCTGTTAACATTTCTCGCAGCGAAAGGGTGCGTGATTTTTACTCAACAAGAAAGAAGCTTAAAATGGATTGATCCAAGTGATAGAGAGGATGTTTCAATTAACTCCTGAGATTCTCAGATTTCAGCCTATATCTCATTTTATTTTTCCTTTACAGTTCCTTTAAGTATATTCAAGTTTTAAACAAGGAATCAGATGCAAAAGAATTTTTTCACCAAGTATTTTTCATACACTGTACACATTTTTTTTATAGATTTTTTTATAAATTTGTTTCACCTCTTTGTTTACTTTTTGAAACCCCTACCCAAGCTATAGCTAACAAAAGAAAAGAAGATCTAGCTGAGCTATTCATAGAAATAAATAAATACATCTTTCCGCTAAAAGTCCTTAAAAAGGTTTTCTATTACAATAGGTGACCATAAAGTGTCAGACAAAATATTTAATCTTTGTGAAGAAACAATCTCATGAACTGACGAGGGTCAACCCAGACCGAAATATATTTTCAATAAATGTGGAACTAACATCTACTTTTTTACTCTACAGAGGTTTGGTCCATCACCATCACCGAATTTTAAAAATATTTGATTATAGAAATTAATTTACGAATAGCAAAATGTTTTGTTAAAAGAAAAGAACTAACGATGGATAAACGATTTGGATCGTTCAGAGAAATGAAAATACTATCGTTTTTTTAAACAAATTAAAAAACGAAAACATACAATTTCAAATCATTTGAACGAATTTGAAAAAACACGAAAGTTATAATAGTAAAAACAAATTTATATTTGTTATATTTGTATACAGATTGGTTCGAGGTATCCTGGATACATTGGAACCTCTGTATCCATGGTTTCCGTTCTTCTCTCTTCTCTCTTCTCTCCTTCTCTCTTTTTATGTCATTTACTGAACTCGCATTTCTACGTAGTCGTACACTAAACTATTCTACGGAGTCGTACACTGCAAGCTCGTATTTCTACGTAGTCGTAGACTGTAAGCTTGTATTTCTACGGAGTGGCACACTGTATTTTTACGTAGTCGTACACTATATCAGCTCGTATTGTTAAGTAGTCGTACACTGCGCTGGCTTTTACGTAGTCGTACACTGAGCTCGTATTTTCACGTACACTAAACTCGTATTTTCATGTACACTCAGTTTGTATTTTCACGTACACATTGAGCTCGTATTTTCATGTACATTCAGTTTGCATTTTCACGTACACATTGAGCTCTTATTTTCATGTACACTCAGCTTGTATTTTCACGTACACGTTGCGCTCGTATTTTAATGTACACTGAGCTCGTATTTTCATGTACGCTTAGCTTGTATTTTAACGTACACATTGAGCTCGTATTTTTATGTACACTGAGCTCGTATTTTCATGTACACTCAGCTTGTATTTTCACGTACACATTGAGCTCGTATTTTCATTTACACTGAGCTCGTATTTTCATGTACACTGAGCTCGTAGTTTCATGTACACTGAGCTTGTAATTTCACGTACACTAAGCTCGTATTTTCATGTACACTGAGCTCGTATTTTCACGTACACTAAGTTTATTTACGTTCAATTAAGCATGGAAACTATATGAAAAATCAATATAAATTCATATCTATACATTATTTATTCAAAACTGTACCAAGTAGTTAGTATATCTACTTTAGTTTATGCAACCTTAGCAATAAACTTAGATATGAAGGAGGAGAACCCACAGGGCCACAATCCACATCGAAAATAATACTTCAATTTTTTTAAAAAATATTTAAATCTCTATTTACATTTTTTGGCCAATTTTCTTTTGTTTACGAATATAAATATCTCTCTCAATATACATGATGGATGGAGATTAAAATCCAACGAGATTGGAACTTCTAACCTTTTGTTTTATATCAAAAGAAATTCAAAAGTTTTGAATCAAGATTAATTCAATTGAAATAATGAAAAAAATTAAATAAATTAGAACTAATTGATTTACACACAATTTTCTTATTATACATTAAGAACCAGAAAAATCTGGAAGAGGAGGACGACATTTAAGTAATAATTAAGTGTGTTTGATGTTGATACAAAGCAAGTAGTTACACTAGTAAATTAGTAAAAGACTTATTTAGATGAATGGATTTGTTTACTCTGCAAAAGTTCTGTGTCTTCTATAAATAAGAATGTTTTGACGGTCAAAAAGTTTAAAAAGTTAGTTATGATTGAAATTAAATAAATTTTAATCTTACATGCTTAATTTACTTTAGTTTGTCGTGTATATAGCAATTTACTTTAGTTTATCGCGTATATATCAATTTACTTTAGTTTGTCGTGTTAATAGCAATTTACTTTAGTTTGCCGTGTATATAGCAATTTACTTTAGTTTGTCGTGTATATAGCAATTTACTTTAGTTTGACGTGTATATAGCAATTTACTTTAGTTTGACGTGTATAAAGCAATTTACTTTAGTTTGACGTGTATATAGCAATTTACTTTAGTTTATCGTGTATATAGCAATTTACTTTAGTTTGACGTGTATATAGCAATTTACTTTAGTTTGTCGTTTATATAGCAATTTACTTTAGTTTGTCGTGTATATAGCAATTTACTTGATTTTGTCGTGTATATAGCAATTTACTTTAGTTTGACGTGTTTCTAGAAATAAAAATGGGAATTTTTTGGTCATGGCTCAGCACAGGTATGTATGCGAAATATTCACTTCTTAATTTTATTAATACGTAGTTTTTCATAAATAGAGTTCATAAAAAAATGCATTATTTTTATTGTTATTTAAATAGTTATGTTTTCTAGGAAACTGTACTTCTACTGACGAGAACAAGAAGATATCTAGGTGACATCTATAATTTATATGTTGTTTTTGTAGCAACTCACAAGACCCCAGGAAAGGTTTATGGACGGTTAAAATTGAAAAGTGATGCCACGGATAAAAGGGATTTTAGTTTTTTATTTAGAAATCTAACAAGCTTCCCAAGAAAATCAGAAAAACTTTGTATTATTCAATGACAAAGAAAAACAAAAACAAATGTTTACTAACTATGTGTAACTGCTAATTATATTAAATTGATAAATCGCAAAGTTTTTTATCAATTGCTTATCTTGTATGGGTGCAACCTAGTAAAAAGTATTAAGTCCTTGACTATAAAGTGTTCTCCAGCAGGAAAAGATCGAACGATGAAACCAAATTTGATAAAAAATTCTAAAAAAGAAACAAATCGAAAAAATACGTTTAAATATTTATCTATTTTTGATCAGTTTCATAGATGGAGAACATGAAACAATGCCAGTTTTTAATGGAAATATTATAAAAATGTACTATAATTGAACTATAACTGTACACTATACTGTACAGTGTAAACACTTGAACTGTAATTGGAGAGAAAGTCCCAAAAACAAAGAAAGTACAGGGTGTCCCACATCATAATAGATTGTCTATACCTCTAACGTGAGATTAAGGGACTAATAAGAACATTTTTAAATAATAATCATCTTAAAAAATGTTAATTTGGCTAATATGAAATTGTTCATGTAAACAATTACTAGGTTTTGAGAGTATTAATTGTGTGTTTTGGCGTTAAAGCTTTGAGGTAATCCAATATCATATAGGACGCTCTGTACGTAACAATACATAGGTTTCACAAAAGGATGAGACATTAGTGACAACTGTACAGTATTCATTCAGCCGTTAATTCGTTTTTTCATGGATTCCTGCAGCTTTTTATTCGTTTTTTNTTCATGGATTCCTGCAGCTTTTCATTCGGTTCTTTCATGGTTTCCTCCAGCTTTTCATTCGGTTCTTTCATGGTTTCCTGCAGCTTTTAATTCGTTTTTTCAGGGTTTGAAGATTGAAGACGTCCAAGTTCACCTTATAGATTAATTTTGGCTGCCATTAAAGTCTTATCTTAAAATTTTCCTTTTTCTTCTTACCCCCCCCCCACTCCTTCATCCAAAAATATGAGATCCTGACTACCCTAGAGCTGAAAGGTACCGAGTTCCTGTTGTTTTAACCCCTTTGAAGCCATGATTCTTTCAGTTCAAAGAGTTTGAAATATTAAAGGTTAGGCCGACAGGTTGCGAAGATATAAGAATAAAAAAAAATTTGAGTTGGTAGCAAGAACTTGTCTTCTGTGTTTATGTCTTAAATTAAGATAAAAAAATCTCGTCTCAATTCTCAAAAATTTAGTTTTTAAGTAAAGTCTTTTCAATCATATATTTCGTTTTTCTGAGAAGCAATTGAGAAAAAAAAACATTTTGAACTTTTCCAAAAAAAATTATATTGGAGGAGTTTAGATTTCATGTCACACAAAGATTTCCCAATATTTTCCTGTCCTTATGACTAGATTTCAGTGGGGACAGAGTTGTTTATTAACGCATAAATATTTTACATCGTGTGTTTTTGTAATATTTAAAGTAAATTTGATGACAGTTAACAGATTTGAACGCTTGTCATATTAAAACTGTCTAACAATGGAGGCCCCCCCCCCCCCTCCCTTACATGCGGAATTAGGTTTTGTCTGAAAACAGAACAATACAGAAAGAAAGATAGAAATATACACAGAAGAGATAGATACAGACAGATTTATAAATATGCAAATATACTAATAGATAAAGAGACAGATTGGTAAATATAACAAATAGATAAACAGACAAATAGACATGCATAGACAGACATACAGAAAGACAGAAAGACATACAAATTGGCAATTACAACAGATATATATATCATTGCAAAATCATGAATCCTAAAGTAGTTGTTGACTAGAAGTTTGAAATTAAAAGAAATTGAAAAAGAATAGAGTCTTTGCCACAAATTCTTATTTTCTAATCCCTATATCTATGCAGCCCAATATCGGAAACCTTAGATATTTCAAACTATATATTCTATAAGATGAAAAAATCTAAAGTTTACACCATCAGGTGGCAAAGATATAGGGTTTGGAAAATTTAAGTTTGTTACAAAGACAAAATTCCTATATTTTTGTTTTGTGTTTAGGAGAATTGATAAAGAAATATTACAAGAATTAAAACAAGAAGCAGGTAATAT
>NW_019397934.1:1420-33697 GCF_000591075.1 Eurytemora carolleeae | reverse complement strand
ATATAGAGAATATATTTCATGGATGAATATGAATAAGGGTGAATATACAGAATATATTTCAAGGTTAATTTCAGAAGAAAAAAATTTTAAAACAAATTCAGGCTGTATATACAAGCCATGGTAGTTGGGGCTTCACGGCTTCGGCTACTTCCACTTTATATAGTTTTTATATTTTATTATATAATAGCTGACACATGATTTCATTGACATATGATAATTTTAGATTTTATTGGGCTGTTACTGAAAAAAAAACATTTAAATAGTGTCCATTCAAAGGTATCATACCTTTCCGCTGGAATTCTAAACGATAAATCGGCTTTTTCTCCGCTCATAGATATCTTTGAAAAGTAAGACCAATACCAATGAACAATAATAGGCTAATTAGTTTACCATGAATTTACCCAAATAAGTGAACGGTCCCTTTAAATTTCAAGTTTTCAAAAACTATTCAAAACGATTAACAACAGTTAACACTACAATTGTATAATAAAGTATTTAAATTTTAAATTGCATTTGAAATCTTTTTTATCTAGGAGAACAATCTTTGGCCTATATTCATGGCCTATGATTTCACTGACTTGGATCTTATCTTCATCAAGGAGTTGATTTACGGCCCCCTCCCAGGCTCTGACGGAGTATTCAAGGGCCGAGGACCAGAGAAACATTTCCTCTACGAGATCGTCGCAAACAAGATATCCAGCATTGACGTGGACAAGTGGGATTACTTTCTCAGGGACAACAAGGCGATGAACATTGGGCTCACCTTCGATTACAAGAGGTTTATCTGCATGTCTCGCCTGGTGGAGGTCGACGGGAAAACCAGGCTCGCCTTGGCAGATAAGGAGGCCCGAAGTGTTGAGGTAGGATACTTTATACTTTTTCTTTAATTTTGACATTTTGGGATATCATTGTCTGACTAATCACGTCAACCTAAATCTATTAAAACATGTAAAATTTCTATATAACATGTAATTTGCAATTCCTTTTATTGAAGAACTATGAACCAATAAATTGGCTGTTCTCATAATTATGTTTAATGTTTAATTACACTGTTATATCATCTGTCTAGTGGATTGTGCTATTCTGTTACAAAGGTTACAGAAGGGTTGTCACGGCGTTTTAAAAAATATTTTGTTTCTTGTTATTATTAACTATGGTTTTGTCGAACGTGTTAATGTACAAATATATCTGTAATGGGTCTGGCTAGTGGTTTTATCGGAATGAGGGAGGGATGATGAAAGTTTTCTATAATAGCTGTAAAACACAATATTGTGAATTATTCTCAGCTAAACGATATAAAATATGAACTTTCGACGAATATAATACTAATCTTTTTTGATAAAGGAGACATTTCTATCTGGCATATTCTTTAGATACTTGTGTTTAGAAACTAGAAATTTCTATCTTGTATATATTTGTTGTAACCTTGTGTTTAGAAACTAGAAATTTCTATCCTGTATATATTTGTTGTAACCTTGGGTTTAGAAACTAGAAATTTCTATCCTGTATATATTTGTTGTAACCTTGTGTTTAGAAACTAGAAATTTCTATCCTGTATATATTTGTTGTAACCTTGTGTTTAGAAACTAGAAATTTCTATCTTGTACATATTTGTTGTAACCTTGTGTTTAAAAACTAGAAATTTCTATCCTGTTTATATTTGTTGTAACCTTGTGTTTAGAAACTAGAAATTTCTATCTTGTATATATTTGTTGTAACCTTGTGTTTAGAAACTAGAAATTTCTATTTTGTATATATTTGTTGTAACCTTTTGTTTAGAAACTAGAAATTTCTATCCTGTGTATATTTGTTGTAATCTTGTGTTTAGAAACTAGAAATTTCTATTTTATATATATGTGTTGTAATCTTGTGTTTAGAAACTAGAAATTTCTATCGTGTATATATTTGTTGTAATCTTGTGTTTAGAAACTAGAAATTTCTATTTTGTATATATTTGTTGTAATCTTGTGTTAAGAAACTAAAAATTTCTATCTTGTATATATTTGTTGTAACCTTGTGTTTAGAAACTAGAAATTTCTATCCTGTATATATTTGTTGTAACCTTGTGTTTAGAAACTAGAAATTTCTATCTTGTATATATTTAATGTAATCTTGTATTTAGAAACTAAAAAATTATATATTGTATATATTTGTTGTAACCTTGTGTTTAGAAACTAGAAATTTCTATCGTGTATATATTTGTTGTAATCTTGTGTTTAGAAACTAGAAATTTCTATCTTGTATATATTTGTTGTAACCTTGTGTAAAGAAACTAGAAATTTCTATCTTGTTTATATTTGTTGTAATCTTGTGTTTTGAAACTCGACACCTCTATCTTACATATTCTTTGTAATCTTGTGTTAAGAAACAAAACACTTCTTTCTGATATATTCTTTGCCATCTTGTGTTTTGA
The DNA here is from genome assembly GCF_000591075.1 of Eurytemora carolleeae. NCBI lineage: Eukaryota > Metazoa > Arthropoda > Copepoda > Calanoida > Temoridae > Eurytemora > Eurytemora carolleeae. The sequence goes on along the minus strand of NW_019397934.1, from coordinate 31,284 downwards.
AACTAGACACCTCTATTTGACATACTCGGTGTAATCTTGTGTTAAGAGACGAAACTCTTCTATCTGATATAATCTTTGTAATCTTGTGTTTTGAGACGAAACTTTTCTATTTGACATATTCTTTGTAATCTTATGTTTAGAACCGATAAACTTCATCCATATTTTTTACAATCTTGTGTTTAAAAATTAGTACCTTTTATCTGGGATATTCTTTTTAATCTTCTGTCTAAAAACTATCTATTATTTTTGTAATCTTGTGTTTAGAAACTGTTTGAGGATAGAACCCGACTGCATGAGCACGGATACCAGCACAGAGTTGTAAAGAAGATTGATCGAATGTATATTGATATTCTTCTTAGTGCTGATAAACGTGTGGAGATCTGCGTAGATAGAGAAGGTTACCATTTATTTATGATGATTATAATAATAATAATATTGATGATGATAATAATACTAATTTTTCAATTATCCGGATGATTGTCTGATCGATGATACAGAGCGTCCCATATCATATTAGATTATCTTCAAGCTTTAACTCCAAAGTACGCAGCTAATACTCGGAAAATATTTATTATTCATTTTTTAAAACTATTCTTTCGTTTTTAACTTTTTGATTAGTCCGAAAAATCTCAAATTTGGAGCTATAAACGATCTAATATGATGTGGGACACCCTGTAGATTATTATTACATTGTTCTGATCCCTGGTTTCTAATCGTTCCTTGTTAACTATTTTCTGTAATAAATGGTCGTTTTTATTAAAGATCATGATCATCAAATTCCACAGTTTAAGGAATCAGATACCTGATTCACAACAGTAACCTCTGAGCAACAATAAGGAAGATATCGTCGTTTTCCGAACTGGAAAAGTGTTAAATTCTGACAACTTTCTTATTTTTCTCTGCTGCATAAATAAAAAAACCGCTAAATAAAAATTTCAATTTTAAATTATGAAATAAGGATTTCTGCATAGCTTTTACTTATGCGAAGATTAAAGGGTACTTTTGTGAATCAATCAAACAAGAATGTTCACTAAAGTCCCTTTAACAATGAAAACATCAAATAAATGAATTTCTATATTTAGGTAAATTTGTCCCTTTATCTGAAGCTTGCAATGATATGTTTGTGTTCTCCCAGCTGACAGATGAATTCTTGTTCAACACTATCCGACACTCGAGAACAAATGCTCTGAAAGCAGCGCGGCAAATTATTCACAGGATATCAACCAGAAAACTCTACAAAGTCGTAGGTAGGGAATGTAAAAATTATTTTTCTGAATCTATTGTGTAACTTTATTAGTCATTGTCACTTCAGAGTAAATTTTATTATTGACGTGCTATAAAGTGATCATATCATTGTGCTATAATGTTAAATTAGCTATATAGTTCCCGAATTTTCTTCAAAAGAATAAGAATATTTTTTGAAAATTTTTAGATTTCAATTAAATTTAAATTTAAATAAGATTTAATTTTGTGTTAATTTAAGGTTTGGTTGGACGAAGTGGGAGTCATATCTCCCAGAAGTTTAATGAGCATCAGGTCTCCTTGAATGAGTTTTTATTGAGAGCAAACGGTTCATTATCTCCTGAAGATCTGACCCTCTCCTTGAAACGGATTACCTCTGGTCTAGGTAGACAGAATCCTGTGGAGAAGGTTCTGTTTGTAAACTCTAAAGGGCAGTCCAGGAACTACAGCTCAAAATACCTGAAGGAGATTATGCCTGTTGAAAAGGAAACCTTGCTGGTAATACTGAGGAGGGAGGGGGAGGAGTACAGGAAGGAGGCGGTGGAGTTGGTCAGAACCTGGCTCAGGCAATCCTTCGAGGAGGAGGATTATGAGATATCCTCCTCTGATCGAGAATAGACAGGACTAGATTTCATTCCCGAATTTTCTTAAATAGCGAAAAAAGACATGATTTGATATCTGGATAAAGCACAAAATTTTAAGAATGTATGATTTTTTTCAATATCCAGAAATAGAATTTGTCCAGATTTTCATCCTTGACACAGAAGGATCTCCAAATCTTCTTACATTCAAATTAGAATAGGCTTTATAAATACGCTTCGAGGATTTGGAACATGGTCTCTAGATATCTTTCTATGGTACAGAAGAATATCCAGAGCTGGGAATTCTTGTATTGTGGATTTCAAGATCAATGCTCTGAGCTAAAAACTTTAGAATTGGATATCTTGAATCTTGATCGGTTAATTAATCTGGAGATTAATAAGAAGAGGAGAACAAGCATTATTTAATCTTGAGATTAAGAAAAAGAGGAGATCAAGAATTGATCTCGATATCCACCATTTTAAAGTTTTCAGCTCGGTTACGATCTTTTGTTAATCTGCAGATTAATTTAATCTTTATTCGATATCCTGCATAGTTTTTGTACCCAGTCATGGGTTGAAGGAAGCTTTGATCAGGGGCGGGATAACTAAAATAAAAATATGGCAAGGTAGAGTTTTTTGATCCTTTAATTAAAAGTGCCCACAGCGGATACCCATAATCCCGATCGCTTGATCTCGATATCCATTGTTTGTGTGGTGAATCTGCTCGATTCTTGATTTTGGAAATCCTTACTATACTATTTTGTTTTCTCATTCGTTGAATACAAAGTTCCTTGGCTTCTGATTGGCTGTTTGTTATCCGAACTTAAAGATTAAATTAGATAAAAAAGATCGATATCAATGTTTGATCTCGATATCCACGATTCAAGTATTTCCCCCTCGAGATTATACAATACAGTATTTGATCAATGATAAACTATGCAAGACCGGTGAAGAACTCCTGTTAGTGTTATAATCATGTTATTTCTTATTAAATTTATGAATAAAAATATTAGTTTGATTCCTATTTCTTAATATTTCTCTTCGATCATGTCTCTTTCATTGAGACCGGGTGGAAAATTAAACTTGGATTATCCAATTTTGTAAATAATTACTTTTTCGTTCCTCGCCTTTTTTCATCAAGTTTTCATCAGATATTTAATCACATTGGTTCTAAAGAAAGAAAGAAATAATAATTTCCAATCTTATTTCATGCCTTTTGCGGAAAATGAAATTAGTTTATGATGTTATGAGAATTATAAAGCTTTTTCATAAAAGCAAAAATTAATCCATTAAATATTTACATGCGCCATATTATATACCTAGTTAAGGAGATAAACGTCCGAAATAAATAAGATACCAGTTAAGGCCGTTGCCAAGTTGGTTAACAGTTTTTTATTACGTTATTGTGCAGCAGTAACGAGGACGGAAATTGATGGACTTAATTTCTTTTCAAATAAAGAAATTAAACATGTTTTTGTTTAAAGTTTAATTATTCTTAAGGGATGATACATTTTTCTGAATCCATTTTACAGAAGCAAAATAATATTCCACTTTGAATTCTAGGGCAATTTTTAAAAAAGACATTTTTCACAAAATTCAAAATGGGCCCCTCAAATGGGATTTAATGGTAAAATCAGTAGTTCCAGTAAAAATTAAAAATTTGAAAATCTTATTAAAAAGGGTATTTATGGAACCAGCTTGAAATTGGAGTTCAAAACAATTTAGAGAATTTAAAAATATGGAAAATTTATGGTCAAAAATCGTTTTTTCTCTGAATAAATTTCATTTGTAAGTACTGAAAAAAGTTGTTTTTTTACCTACTCGGTCAAATTTCAATATTTTTAATTTCTGTAAATTGTTAGAAATTTTTATTTTCTCTTCTTGAAATTTTTTAACAATTTATTATTTGTGGCAGCCATTTAAAAAACATGTCTTTCCTTGTAGAATTCTTCTCTGCTAGTAATACTAAGTCACACCTTTACTGTATATTACTATTGATTTTATTTTGGAAAAAATATTGAGGATTTCTTCCAACTTCTAAGCCGAAAACTGTTGAAGATAGATTTTATTCCGTAGAATCTGAAATCTTATATCCTTTACAATTCGGAGGTGGTGGGAACTGGGTATAAAAACAACTTGCAGTTTTGGCTTAACAGGGTCGGGTAGGGAAATTATTCCCCACAAAAAAAAGAATATTTCAAATTGTTTTATAAACGGTTGAAGAGGCTTTTTAAGATTGCCAAAAAGAAGAGTGGGTTAAATTATCTGAGAAATATATATTGCACCCTGATCAATGCATTTTCTCCTTCAGTCTAAACTCCGAACCAAATAAATCTAATATTTAAGAGAAGAGAAGGAGAGGGGAGGGGAGCGGGGGCATTGTATTTTGTTCAATGTTTAGGATAAAACAGAAATGTTTCCCCAAGCCAAAAAGCTGAAATATATTTGAAGTGAAGTCTTTTGTGATTTATTTTGTTATTATTAGTAATCAATATTTATCTTGAGAATTATGAGAGGTTTAAATGCGAAAAACCTAGCTGTATATCGTGTGAATAAATTCTATATAAAAAACTAAAATAACTAAAATTTTATTAGCTTATTTCTGTTTCTGTAACTAACATCATTGACACCCTGTATTTTAATTTATCTCTACATAAAAATCCCTCTGATCTCACCCTGCTACAGATCACCTGACAATCTCCTTCCTTCCAATCAACTCCTTACCTATCCAAAAACATATCTTGATATGTGTAACCAATTATATTTAGTATCGTTAATTAACTTCGGGCCAACCCCTCAAAACAACCAACCCTGGTTAGGCGGGTCCAAACTGCATAGTAAATTGTGATTGCTTATTTGTATTATCTCGTGCTTTGTAGTTGAATAAATACATGAATGAATATGAATGAATTATTTGAATTTACAAGGTTGGAAAACTAATGAATTTTGAATTAAAATAGGATGGAATAAAGGACTCTAAGTATTAGAGAATCTTGGCGTGCAGAATGTGATTAAAAAATATTTTTACATTTATCGCAAACAGAGGTTCAATTTGTTTTATATAAAATTGGAATTCTAATTTTAAATCTATGTAAAATATATAATATGTTTATATATGCACTAAAGAAATAGCTAGTGTCCGAAGTACTGTTTATTGTTTAGTCATGACTATAGTAATAAATATTTTATAAATAAGTTAAAAATGAATATTTTGAGAAAGATTATAATGTTTATTAAGTTTCATACCACTAATTAAAACATAAACAAGGCAAATATTGGAAATTGATTGGAACATTCTGGAACTTTAATCTAAAAACGGATTGGAACGGAAATTAACCCTATTCCCGCTGAGCTGGGGGGGGGTCAATTTGCCCCCCCCCCCCTGTAGTTTTTTTTACATAACTCAAAAAGTATTGGTCTCAGGCTTTTAAAAATTTTCTGACTTTTCTTACATACCCAAAGCCCTCCCTTTAGGGCTAAAACCGGGCTTTAATACTAACTGCCTGAGTCCTCAGGCACACTGCCTGAATGACTGCTTTTGCCTGTAACAAACTAAATCTTTGTTTTGACCCACTTTCACTTGTCAGATTTTGATAAAATTTAGCTTTTTGGAAAGCGTATGACATAAGAAAACGGATTGCACAAGTTTTGCGAGAAAAAAAATGCAAATTTTTTGCAAACAACCTGTCAAAGGAAATTTGCACATTTTTAGTTTTTCTTGATTAAAAATCAGGTTAATTAAAATTTTGCAAACATTTTTGCATATTTGAAATGGCATGGTCCACGGTTTTTTAAAAATGTATAATTTGTCATTTTTTGGACAAATTTTTTTTTGCAAACATTTTTACTATAAAACTGGATTTTGCGATAAAAAATTCAATTTTCGCAAATTTGCAAATTTTTTTGCAGATTCTAAAAGTAGAGCACAAGAGCTTTCTAATGATGTATCATTTGTCATATTTGGACATAAAACATGGGATTTAGAGGGGGGGGGGGTCAAATTGACCCCCCAGCGTATCCTGGTTTTCAAGTACCCCAGCAGGGATAGGGTTAATTGGAACATTCTGGAACATTAATCTAAGAACAAATTGGAACGGATTGGAACAGCTGTTATGCATATGACAGGAATCATACATAGTATAAAGTTGAACACTTTTTAGCTGAAGAAAATTGATTGGAACATTCTGGAACCTTAATCTGAGAACGGATTAGATCAAATTATGCATACGAAAGGAACTGCACTGCACTGAGTGAAAGGAAAGGTCAAAGGAACGATATTACGCAAGATGGAACAAACCCGATATACAGGGTGTCCCAATAAAAATGGGAATTCAGTGTCGAATTGGATATCGTCTTTGTTATGAATTAGCATTGTAATACCTAATTTCAAAAGCCATAATATTATTATGTCTGCTAGAGTTTATTTTATGCAAAGGCTAAAAGACTGTAAAGATATGTCTATAATGTCTCCGCAAGATGAACTGTGAAGACTGACAAGTTTACTCTGTTTGTATACTGCAATTTTCTTGTTTTACTAAGTACAACCGTATGCAGTCAAAACATAAACAAACAAAATGTGAACATAGCAGACGAAACTCTTACAGATTACAGCTTTCTCAGTTGGTATCACTATAACAAATCAAAGACTTATTTAAAAATACAATATCGAATTCGTCATTGAATTCCCATGTTTATTGGGACACCCTGTAGTATAATTTTTAAAAAGTTTTTAACACTTTTTTAATCCAATAAATGCAATGTGTAATGTATAATCTTGACAAATTGTTAATAAATCAAACATAAAGCTCTTTATCAGATTCATGGCAAAATTATCTTTTTACAGCCTAGAGGGTGCAAGTGTGTTGTATTACTTATTAGTTGGATTGAAACCACTTCAGGGTAAGGATTAAGATTGGTTGTAAAAAATTCCGTACGTACATACAGAGCAAAAGGAGGTACATTGCATTTCAACTCCAAATTATCATTTTTAAGATAAAGTTTTTAAATAGGAGTTATAATGGAAAACATATATATTTTATTTAGTATAACCAAGGAATAATTGATGATATTGATATTATTTCAGCTGATAGGAATAAAAAGAAAATAATAATTACTGTGCAATACACGAGGAAGTAAAAACGTGATAAGCCATTTTAAGTATTATTCATGTAAATTGCAGTGCACGGTGCGAACTGCAGACTGCAGAGGGACGGGGGTGCCGGTGGAGCAGCAAGAAGCCCCGCGAAATGGTCTTTAAGCTACAGAATTTGCAAAGTGACCTCAGGCTCCAAGCTAGATAATAGTAAAACATACAACAGAAAATTTTTAATTAAAATTATATAAAAAATTATCTTTTGATGTAAAACTGGAAAATTAGTGTAAAACTTTTGATGTAAAACTGGAAAATTAGTGATATTACAAAAAATGACTGTCTGAAATTCAATTATTAGCTGAAATAAATAGATTTAAATATAAGCTCTGATTTTTTTGCATTGTGAAGAGTAATTTGATGAATTTTGGTTTTTCAATCTACTAAGTCAATAAGAAATTAAAAATCATCTGACTGAGGCAGAATTTGCGACTGAAAGCCCTTTCTGAAGGGCTTGAATCTCGGCTTTCGAGGTTCGGGTGGCTAGTCTGCAAATTTTGCGAATTGGAGACAATCTCACGGGGCTCATGGCGGCACCACCTTCCTAGCTATGCAGGGTGCACATGATTGCAAAATAAATTTTTATCAAGGATAATATATCCGGAAGTCTCTTTGAAAAAAAAACTACAATTCAAAATTATCGAAGTTTAGATTGATAAAACCAGAGATCGAAACTTTTGTCCGGAGAATTATTAATCTTCAACGCTTGATTACGATATCCAATATGGGCACTTTTAAATTTCAATACTTGATTCCTAAATCTAAGTAACTTATGGTCAAGACATGAGGACCAGGAGATATCGGAAAGGAATTGAAATTAATCCGCAAAATGTCTGCATAAGATGAAGATGAATGCTTTATCTTTTGAGATTTACAACAACAAAAAGTTCTGACTTATCTTCCTTAAATTTTCTCGGACGATCAACTTTAAATCGGGCATTCAACTTTTTTAAAGAAGGGTCTCACTTAAAATATGTCTATGAAATTTTTGAATATTTTAGCTTAACCATTTTTTCTCTAGATCTAGATTTTCAAGATGATGAACGACTACAGCTTCAGCTCTGACCTCTCCATGGATACGTCCTCATCCTGTCCTAATACTCCAGAGAAAGGTGACGGGTTCGCCCCCCTCTCCCCCTCACTTGGCTCTAGCATGATCATGATAGTGGACCAGCTTTTATAAAATTTTGCCAATTAAGAAAAAATACCAACATTTTTCCTTTGCGCTTCGCGCATCATTACTAATAGAATTTCTATCTATTTTCTCGTTTTTGACTTAAAGAAAGTCAGTCATTAATTTATCGTCTCAAAAAACCCTGTATATATATGTGACTTCTCATGAGTATTACAATACATATGTCATTTAAAAGGTTACACAAAAGCTGACAACCTAATAAGAATAACAAGAAATATAATAAGGATTATATCGGACTATTAGGACTTTTGCAGACTATAAGAGGAAAACAGGGACCCTTAAACTGTCAAACCAGGACAGAGGGACTTTGATCAGAAAAAATTGCTGTAAACTGTAAGAAGGGACTTTAACTACAGTAAATAAATATGACAAAGCCAGGGACTAACAGGCACATGAAAAGACACTAAAAGAACAGAATTATTTTGGTGCCTTGCGCAATTGTTTAATTGATTTACTCATGTCGTCCATTTTAAATCTGTTGGATGTATATTATTTTTAAACACAAGAACAAGCTATGAATATTATGAGAATTTCGTTTTTTATTGAGCACAGAGCCAACCCTTCAACAAATAAAAAAGCTGTATTTTACTTCAAATCCTGAAAACAGCGCTTTCTTTTTAAAAAAATTATAATTTCGTGCATTGTAAGCTAATCTCGTTGAAAATACATTTTTATTTTTTTATTGGAAAGATGAAAAAATTTTTAGGTTTGATTTTCTAATTTTTTTTAGCTCTGTCAGCTTTCTCAAAAACTTTCCTAACAATTTAACAAACCAGGAACTAACAGACACTAAGAAAGACATGAAAAGACACAAAAAGAACAGACATTTTTTGCGCTTTGCTCACATGTTTATTTTATTTCATCATATCGTTCCTTTTAAACCTCTTGGAAGTATATTTTTTTTTAACACAAGAACAAGCCGTCCATTATAAATTGATACTTTTTTAGCAGCTTATAAAATAGCAAATCCACCCATATGAAAAAATCCGCGATGATCAGCTACCTGTGCCCTGGGAATTTAGTTATATTGTTTTGAAGAATATTCATCATTAGCTTTTCATATTCATCTTCTAATTCATTGGTTAACATTTTCTCTTTGTATGCATTGTAAAACAAAAACAAAAATTTCGCGGATTTTATTAAAAATTTTGTGGATTTTCAAAATTATCAAAAATCGAATTTTGTTAGAAGCAAATTTTTGAAAATTCAATCATACATGTTAGGTCCTACAAAAATTTGGGCCCGATCGGTTCAGCCGTTTTTATGTTTATTGGATACAAACAAATAACAGACAAGCAAAGTATATATTCAATTTTCATCATAGAGAAGATTAAGGGCATGAAGAGGAGTGGATGAAAATGCTTTTTGGTAGGTTCTACATCAAAAACTACCATGCCAATTATAATTCATACTTTCCCCTGAAAGTTAAGGGCCTTATACCAAAAAATAATATTTTTATACACGCACAGAGACTGCTTTTTGGTCCTGGGAGCTAGTGTTTCTCATGAAATTTGTCCTCAGCCAAAATCCAATCACCCAGCGTAAATTTAAAAATGATTAATGAGATTCTCTATTTTGGACACCTTTATGATATATTCACTAATTAATTACATTGACTATCTACATTTATTCTGTAAAAAACGCTGGATTTATTTCAATCATTGTGCATATATTATATATATTTATAAAAATGTATATATGTTAATTTCACTATATTAAAAGTGAAATGTCTTATCTTTGTAAAATTTAATTCTCGATAATTATCGAGCCTCCCAGATTCGCTAGGCAGACCGAGCCTCCACTATGCAGACAAAGCCTACGCTATGCAGACCGTGCCTCCGCTATGCAGTAAACGAGCCTCCACTATACAGCACAGCTTTTTTTAAATCTTGGTTTTTATGAGTGATGAAAACTTTTAACAATTTTTTTTTGATGTAGTGGCATAAGAATTTTACTAAAGATTAGAGTTATTCATTGATTTTCATGATTAGAAACATATATGGACTCATTAAGTGGTTTATAAGATTTATATTAAAACTTTAAACATTTCTTACGCAGAAAGGAAGATATTTGGAGTTATATTTCTGGAGTAAACTTGGTTTGTTTTGTTGTAATCTTTGATTTAAACAATACCTTTTTTGAAAAATGTTAAGATTTAAATAATAAATAAAAAATTTTTAGATTTAATTTGAACTTCAAAAAAAGGTATCGCTAAAATCAAAGATTATAAAAGATGAAATGAAATGAAATTCAAAATTTTTTTCTAAATATTTTCCTTTTCATGTGAAGAATGTTTAAAGTTTTAGATACCACTTTATTAGTCATAATTAGGCACTATTTATGATAATAAATTAATAGTTTTCATCTTTGAGAAGCCTCTCATGCAACTATGTTCTAAAAATTTCAAAAAAATCTTTTATTTAAACTTGAAACACAAGTTTAAAAATACCTCCTGTATTACACAGGCACATTTTGATGTGTTGCGCATGCTCATTTCTGCAAAGCGGAGGCTTGGTCTGCCTAGCAACTCTGGGAGGCTTGTGTCTGCATAGTGGAGGCTCATGGCGTTTGGGGGTTCCCTCCCTCGCCCAATTGATTCAGCCGTTTGGCCAGCCATAGCAAACATATAAATGAACTCGAAGAGCTTTATTATATAGATTACAATTGTACTTATACTTTTTTTTCAAAACGGAAACTTTTACAAGTCATAATTATTTTCTGGACCTCTGTCCTTTTTTCATCTCATAGAATTTAAGTTTTAAGTTGAGTTTTTCATCTTCAAAAATATGACTTTTACTATCTCTAGTTTAAATAATAATTATTACCAACATAATAGTATAATAAAATGTCGATTTTTTAGAAACAATACTTTTTTTCTGCTAGTTTTGTTTGAAGGAGAGATAAAGTTTAGTACATGCAAGGTAATTGGACTGTATGGTTACCTTTAGTATCTTATACTTATAGCCTGATATCCGGTGGATCCGCATTTGAACTACTGCCGTTTGAACTATGGTACGTTTGAACTATTGCTCGTTTGAACTATTGTTCATTTGAACTACTGACATGACGTCATATCCTGTAGTTTAAATCAACGCATTTCTTACTCATTTGAACTATTTTTCTACCCCAATTCAGATTTAAAATTTTTTTTATAATCTCCATTAAGTTATATTCATTCAAGGATTCTAGGGGGGGGGTAAGTAACCCCAATTACCCCTTTATTTACGCCACTGAGGCTAAGCTTTGTTTACATACCTTTCAGATCAAACTGCGCAGATATGTTCACCTATCATATGCCGCAGCGCTTGGCTCACACTGAACAGATTTTACCTGCGGCAACAGCTAGCAGAGGAACAGAAAATAATAGTAGGAAGGGAGGAAATAGGGAAGGAGTACCTGTCTACACACATTCCCCCTAGAGATAATAGTGGAGTAAGGAAACGCCAAGGGAGTTGGCATAGTAAAAGAGTAGTAAATAGTAAGGTAACAGATAGCAGATAAGAGTAATAAATAATCTGCATTTAGAGTAGCTAAGTAGACACAATAGATTTAGTATGGTTAACACTTAAAATAAGGGCGCTACGACATCTGCTCTATTTCCATTTGCTTTATGGTCATTTGCTCTAGTTCCATTTGCTCTATCAAGTCATTTGCTCTATACGTCATTTGCTCTATACGTCATTTGCTCTATATTGAATTTGCTCTATGACTAAACACGTCATTTGCTCTATACCATAAAAATACACTATAAAATAGCTTTTATTGGAATTCCTGAGCATAACTTGACTATGAAATGCGGGATTTTTTTTTGGAAAATTCGCAAATTGCAGGTTTTATAGTTCTTCAAAGTCCATCATGACAGCGAGACTGCTCAATAATAAGAGGGGTAAAAAAAACCTAATATGTGGTGAAAACTATATTTATTCTACTCTAAACAAACAGGGTGTCAATACTCAAAGAACAAGGAAATGTTAATATTTAACTTGGTCTCACAAAATGCACAAATAGCACACAAACAAAACTATCTCCTGGAAGTTGGCGGAATAATGAAACTGTAGGAAGAATTGTAAAATGTAAAATTGTAAAAATATTGTTTTAATATGATTAGATATTTATATAAATATGTTTATAGAGCAAAGGACGTGTTTGCTCATAGAGCAAATGTTGAGTAGAGCAATTGGACCATCACAGTCATAAAAATGTTTATAGAGCAAATGACGTGTTATGTCATAGATCAACTGACGTATAGAGCAGATGACATATAGAGCAAACGTCGTGATCTATGAGCTATAGAGCAAATGGTTAATAGAGCAAATGGAACTAGAGCAAATGACCATAAAGCAAATGGAAATAAAGCAGATGTCGTAGCGCCTAAAATAAGTAACTTAGAGCTGAGAGTTCATAAAATGTTGTTGCCTAAATTATCATCTTCTGTAGGATTTTCAATCCATTTGATTAGAGAAGGAGGGATCCAAGCAGGTTCAACTGGAAAAGTGATGTTTTGTTGACCGGCTAGAGCGTGGAAATGGTTGAAGTTTGCTTTAAAAAGGTGATCTGCTAAGGTGGCGTAAGTGTTAGAGCAGCGCGTTATTTTGCAAAAATCTACGGTGCATCCTAAGCTTGCGGCAAGTTTTGAAATCGCTACAACTAGAGTAGTGGAAGTTTCAAGAAGTGCTGTAACCTTTTTGCCAAATAAAGACAGAGGCCGCATTGTCAACCCAGATTTTTACAGGGCGGCTTTTGCACCAGGAGTGACCGCTAGCTAGAATTAGGAGAGGCCCAACCAATTCTATAGCAGACATAGCTCTGCTGAGTTTCCTATTGGTGGAATTAGCTCTGCACCAACACCTAGACCAATTTTGAAGGGAGAGCCGCCCGCTGCGTCACAGTAAGCATTAATTGCCCAAGGTGGCAGTCTGAAGTCTGGGTTAGGAATAGAGGTGTTATGAGGGCATAACCTTATCATGGTAAACCAGAAAAATTGCTGTTGTTTGCATTTGCTGGTTAAGACTAAGACATTATTTTTGTTGTTAGAAAAGGAGTTGGCTTTAAGTAAGTGGTGGAAGTTGAACTTCCCATTAGGTATAAGAGGTCTAATGTGTAAAAGTTTTCCAACAATGCTCCAGATTTGAACGTGGTAGCAGAATTCACAGGTTATTAGATTTTTAAGGTCGTGGAGGAGTCTGATTAACTTTTCTTGTCCTAAGGACCAAGTCCAGGAGACTGTATTGTAGCGGATGCCAAGTACAAGTCCAGAGGTAGAAGGACTGAAAGATTTATCAGGGTCATTTCTAGGAGCTAATTTAACTCCCAAAGAAGTGGCTATTTCAGAGAAAGTAGCATCAAATAAATCTAGAGAGGTTGAGTGAGCGGGTGCCGCGGCGCAGCAGTCAACAAGATCCCAACAAACAAAACACAGGTTTTTAACGAGATTAGCATGATGGAGAACTGGTCGATAATTCACGTGATTAATTCACGTACCCTTCTTGTGTTATACTCGTGGTAAATCTACTTCTCACAATCTTGAAGATTCCTCCTGTGTACAGCATGGGTAAAAAACACGAAAATATTCTTTGAAAATTCTCGTCGTTATTTCACATGTTGTACACGTAGCAAAATAAACCAGTGTAAAATCTTGCATATTCCTATCATGTTAAACTCGAGTAATGCAATGCCAGAATTTTTAGATTTTAATTCTCGTAATTATCACGTGTAATATATTTGAGATAATTCTATAGTTCAATTCTTGTAGTTTTTTCACATGTTCTGCTCGTAGAAAAGATACCAGTGCAAGCTCTTGCATATTCCAAACGTGTAAATCATGAGTAATGGAAAGCCAGAATATCTAGATTTTAATTCTTGTAAATATCACGCGTAAAATATTTGAGATATCACGGGAAGAACTTCATGTTTCATTTTTAACAGAGTTTCAAAATCACAACACTTGGTGTCTCTGCTCATCTTTTAGAAACTAAAAGTTTATTGTAGTAAAATGAAATATTTCAACTGACATAAATTTTTCCGATTATAACAAGCATGAGCAGAGTATGGAAAAGTTTCACATTGAATTTTGTATTGTATTTCTCAACAACCCCTTTTTGGAATATCGAAATTTTAGATATATACGGGAAGGAGAATTCTTACATTTATAAACACATTAAAATAATTGAACATTATTTAGACTTGAAATATCACTTTGTGATATGAAAAGTTTAAAGTTTACATGTTCAAGATGTTTAATGTAAAAGATATAAACCAAAATGTTTAGTTTCTAAACATTTTGTAATAATTATATTCTTTTACACAATATATTTATATATCAGAAATCAATTATGTATCCCCCCCCCTTTCCCAGGGTTTTTGAAAATGTAATTTAATTAGATGGGAGAAAAATTATTTTCCCATGTAAAAATCCCGTGTTCATCTCGTTAAATAAACTCAGGTTTTCACCGTGTAAAAACTCGGTCCTAGACCCGTGATCAAATCGTCGACAATCACCTCGACAGCACGTGAATTATCACGGGATAATGACGGGTCACTCGTGTGAAATACATCAAATAATCTTGTGTTCTTCATGGGTTTTTGTTTGTTGGGATGTTGCACTACCATGTTGCAAGGGAAGTTTGCTTTTTGTAGGACTATGTGTAAAACTACTTTCGCTAGTCTATCGAAGAGACCAGCACTGCTGGCACAGCCAAAGATCAGGCATAATTCTTCAAAAGCTTTGCCAGCCCAAGAGAACCACTGCAATTCTGTATCTTCTTGGCTCACCGCAACATGTTTGTAAGCGTCAGCCCAATCTATTTTGCAGAATTTAGCATTCCTGCTAGCTGAACTGAGCACTGTAAGCCAAGCTGTGGTGGAAGACATAGTAGTTGGGAATTCAGAGGGGTCTATGCCTTTGTTTACTGATGCCCCAAGGGGAGCACTTAATTTTAAAATTATTCTGACAGACCCATTTGGTTTAGGTTTAGTCATGATACCGGAAAATTTGGCGTTAGCTGGGACTTCATGTAAAGGGATTGGTCCGTAAGCGAACCCTTTATGTAACCAGTCCGCAATTGCATCACAGACTTGTGGGCCGTCTTTATAGGCACTAGGGGCATTACTTGCTGAGGAAGGGTTGCTAAACTTGCCCCTACAACCAATTTTAGCGCCAAACTTGAGGTCATCGTAAATTTTGTAAGCTAATTTGATGTCTGGGAAGTTAGTCACGAGCAGTAGTTTGAGTAGTACGTGTTGGTGTTGTGTGTGTGTATTGGTAGCTCGTATTTAGGTTTGAAACATTTACTTGGAGGAAGATTTGGTATATCCGAAGTTGATAGTTCTGCTTACAGGGCAGAAAAGTTTGGCGAAAGTATTCATTGTGTGTTGGCTAAATTCTAAAGGATGGTTTGTTCTAATAAATAAAGATTTGCGAAGTTCGGTGATTAGAAGTAAGCTATGAGGTAAGGGGGGGGGGGGTTACCCTGTATAAGGGTTTATTGTATATGTACCTATATAAGAGTTCGAAGTCGTGCGGCTGGAAAATAGGAGCATAATTGTAATAATAAATTGAGACTTTGTTTTGTTTGCCGCGCAGCTGTAAGGGAGACTAATGTTGTCTTCACATTGTCTGGGTTAAAAGTCGTCCTCCATTAAAGGCATTAGGATTTAAAAGATAAAAATATAATTTATATAGTTAAAAAGTTTAGATGCTGACAAGAGGTTTGTCACCCCAAGAGGAAATCAGCGTAAAGTAATACAAATAATTGTAGGTTAAGGTTGGTAGTCGTCTTCAATTGAAGAGTGAACAAAATAGTTGAACTATCTCCCAGTGTTCATTATATGTTCATTTAATAAAGTTGTTAATTAAGATACCTTAGTTCAATTTGTTTTTAACTTGATATTCCATGGTTCATTATACTATTAAAGAAACCACTGAATTATCATTGTTTGGTTAAATAATAAAGTTGAATAGCATTCAAGATGTTTTTAGACGATTCTATAAACCCCATTACTAAATGTGTACATTACATGGGTCTATAATAAATGTCACTCTAGTAGTATTTTAGCTGTTAGTACACTGATGAATATGAACTGCTGATAAAATTTAGTAGGAAATTAAAAAAAAACAATTCCTTGTTAAATAAATTAAGGAGAAGCAAAAGAAAAATAAATACGAGTAATTATCATTCAAGAACATTACAGCTGATAAACAACACTGATAAATTAGCTGATAAAATGTTGTAAGGGAATTAAAGTAAAATTGTCTTATGAAATTAAGTAAGGAGAAGGAAAAGAAAAATAAATAACAGTAAAATTGTTAAATAAATTGTAAATAAATAAATAAATAAATAAGTAATTAAATAAATAAATAAATAAAAAGTAAGACTGATTCAAGATATATTACAGCTGATAAGCACCACTGATAAATTTTTGCAATTTCAGGGGACCATAGCAAATATGATTAAAAAGATTTTTACAGTTGATAACAACCACTGATAGATTTGTGCAAAATGAGGGTACCATTAATTAAACTCATTTAAAGAGCTAGTTAGCTGAATACAATTTGCATTTAACTGATTTAAAGAGCTAGTTAGCTGAATACAATTTACAGATAAAATTAATTGAGAAAAATAAAAATACATTGCTCCAGCAAAATAAAATAAAGAGAAATTAAAAGAAACAATATAGTTTATTTAAAACAGAAAAGAAAAAACAAATAGTTTATTTAAATTTATCAACAAATATTAATATATAGAGGCACAGAGGACAGAGCCTTAGCATGTGGCTGCATAAAGCAAATAGTTCAATTGCATTTAGAAAGATTTAGAGCATTGCTCCGGTTTAGATTAAAAGGCACTGCAAATACAATTAGTTATAAAGCAAGCTTAGTTCCGGGTAATCTATAGGTCTGGAGACCCGAGAACATTTAGCAAATAAACTAGTTAGGCTGCAGGAAACCAAATTTCGGAATCAGACATGTTTGACTCTGGGGTGTGGGGCAAAGCAGTGGGTATTCCTGGTGTGTAGCCATTTGTTACATGCATGAGCGAAATCTTTGCCCGTCTTTGAGTCTTTACAACCAATCGGGGATGAAGGGTTCCTGCAGGACTCTGTGTTGTAGTTGAAGAAGATAAGAGTGCCACGGTGAAGAACTACATTAATGTTAGGCTTTGGAGCAGAGTTAGCAGGAGTAAAATTAGACCTAGAAGGTTGAGGAGGTCTAGAGAGGCCATCCACTTCATTCCTAATGTTCCTAAAGTTAGAAGGAACAGTGCTGTTGTAACCTGATGAAACCAAGATAGACTTCAAAGCTTCCTCTTGCTCTTCATGGCTCATGATTACGTCCTTCCTGAAAGCCCTAGAGGAGTTCTCACGTAGAACCAAGTTGATGAAAGCAGTAATCACGGAAATTCTCTCTGACATGGTAGGAGCTGGGGAAGCAAAATTGTATTAATTGACAATAAGCATGAGGATGAGGCCAGTGGGGTCATAAGGCCAGAGGTGGTGCAGAGCAGTGCAGTAGTTAAGCATACCATCTGAGATTTGAGAGATGCTGGTTGGATTTTCCCAAGCATAATCCAGAGTAGACACAATGCCTTCATCTTATCTGCACTCAATCTTTTTCACTGGCTTGTTTGCAACGTTGACATTTGAGGACAAGAGCATTTTAAACTGGAGACATTTGGTGCGATCATGAAGAGCCTGAATTGTTTTCTGGGTTAGTTTGTTGTTGCCACCACTGAATTTCAAGTCAAGGTTCTTATATTGGTGAGAGCGGATCTTAGGAACGTGTTTCCACCAGTCTTTGATATTGGACAGAGGAAGCCTCAAGAACCGGGCTGGATGGAGCTTCTTGAACCCATTGTCACTAGCTTTCTTGAAAGTGGTGGACTTAGGTTTGGGGTAAGGTAATAAATTAGAGGAGAGGTCACCTTCAATGGCCTTCAGGTTCTGCTTGTCGAATTTATCCAGACATAGTAAATTATCCATGCTAATAGCGTTGAAAGAGGCTTTATTCTGCAAACCAAGAGGTCTCTTCTCTACGGGCCACATGTTACCAAGGATACTCCAGTTTGAGGACTCATCTTCCTCTGAGCTGGAGGAGCTGTTAGTAGAAGTATTTGAAGAACTCCAGCTGTCCGAAGAAACCTGTTTTTTAGATTTTTTCTTGCGTTTAGATTTCTTAGTTGAACTCCCAGGTTTGGCCGTAGTTGAGTTACCAGCATAAGCTTGAAGGAAAGCAATTTGAGAAGGAGTTAACTTGTTAGTGGTAACCGGAGAGTCGGAAGAAATAGTTGGAGGAACAAAGATAGGCTGGTGAGTTGTTGGAATAGCTGCTGGGGCATTGGTAGGTAAAAAGGTAGGTTGAAAATTAGTTGGGAGCGATGGACCAGGGGGGTTTGCAGGTAAGTCTGGGACGATAGGAATGATAGGCAGAGGATGATTAACATCAGGGTCTAATTCCCGTGCAGGGTCTGGCTCTGAGCCCGAATCTGACATCAGGTTATTGAGGATGCACCATCTATGGGTCCGGGCATGACCATTGTTCGCACCTAAATAATTTTTTAAATGAAAACATAGGAATGCTTCGAGTACATAATAGTACATGAGGCTGAATAATATACAGCTATTTGGGTAATAAAAGGATTAAGAATTTGTGTGCAGGAGGGNTTAGCTGTCTTATTTCATACATTAAGGAACTTCTTCTTGTCGTCATCTGGAAGTTTATGAACAGCTTGAATTCCTTGTTTCCTCCAGTCTTGATTCCAGACAAAAGTCGATTCCAGGCTGAAGTTGGGCCTCTTTGCCATATCTTAAGCAATACCGATCCATTTGGGAGCCTATGACAGGCCTGAATATCGCCTTCAGGTATCTCTACTTTGTATTTCTGTTTTACTAGCTCTATGCAATGAGCAGAAATGGAGCTGCTACCCAGCTGTTCATCACTTTTGATGATGGATGGACTGCCAGGTTTTGCCGGACGTCGCACTGGTAATTATTGAGGTCCCCATGACGACCTTAGGACGTCCTCTGGTTTCTAGGGTATAAGCTAAATGAACCATAGATAAATTAGTAAGATAGCTAATAGCTAAAAAGGTATAAATGTACCTAGCTCACGTAGGAGAGCGGTAGCTAGGGTAGAAGGGTCAGCAGTGACACTGTCCATGGAGTCGGTATCAGAGACAGCATTCTGTCCTGTAAAAGTAATAGTCAGTAGGTGTAAAAATAGGTTAACTGTTAGTTAACAATAAGGTTGTAACAAATTCAAGAAAACACGAAGACGATTACTACTGTGTAGCGAAGTTGACCGCACAAGATTCACAATACACAATACTATATCCGCTCCAAGTGTGTCTCCTCATGTTCCCCCCCCCCTTTACCGCCTCTACTTGTGGAGACCAGCGTCAGTTAGCTTTAGAATGTCAAGATGTGAACACCTCTGATCTGGAACTACTAACTCCTTCATACTGCCGCCGATGTCTACTCTAGCAACAAATGCTGCTAATGTCTAAGCCTCCATCATGTCCAAATCCACAAAGCAGTCNCGGGATAAGAAGGCCATTGGCCTAATGCAATTGGCGGAGACCAGATAGATAAGAGCTAATGGTGCTAGACTTAATGTTCCGGGCTAAGAGCCAAGCTGTGAAGGAGAGGATGTCTGAATGAGTTAAAGGCAAGGAAAAGATGACGTTAGTTTCTTCACTGCATTTGAAGAGCATATTTTGAGCGGTTCTGTAGGTGCTCCAAGTTTGTTTGGTTAGGGAAAAGTTGGCAGCTGTGCAAAGAGGTTGCAAGAGGTGGCTTGGGACAAGGAAAGAAGACTGGTTGAAGAGGCCATTGGGGCCGTATTTTGAATTGCCTCTTGATGAGCTGGGCAAAGACCGCAAACCTGGAAATTGACAGAGTCAGGGTAAGACAGATTGAACAAACCAGTAAAGGGTTGTGGCTAATAAAATAAACCACTAAGGGACAGCTGACTACAAAGGCAAATAGCAGTTAAAGGAAATAAGAAATTAAATCAATATTGAAACATTAAATCCACCAAGGGACATAAGTTGTAACTAATAAAATAAATCCACCAAGGGACATAAGTTGTAGCTGCAGTAAAGACAAACATAACCCACTCAGGGATTATATTAATATTATTATATACATATTAAAAAAAAGTAGAAAGTAACCAGAAGAACAAACCAACCTTGAGAGTTTGCTGAGCTGAGCTGCAAAGGAGGAGCAGAAGGCCACACTATAGGGGGCAGGTTTTCCTTTAGGTTGGCATGTCCCAGGGTTAGTAGAGTCACAACGTTGACCATAGGTTGCAAAGGATTGCTTGGCGTCCGGAAGGATAGTGGAAGAGAGTATAGAGTCCAGGGCTTGTCTAATAACTAAACCAGAAGGAGTAGAATCTTCCAGCCAAGGGGAACCTGGGATTAAAGCTGGAAAAATTGAATACTTGGATACTTGGATACTTGGATTGTGCACACTAGGAGAGCCACATGCGTGGCCATGTAAAGTGGCTCATGGGCTTTTGTTAGCCACAAACATTTAGGTATGTTTTGGGTCATATTTTCTCTTAAAACTGTTCAGAGTTTTAGAGGATCTAACACTGTCAGCGATTTCATTCCAAAGTTTGGGAGTTCTAACACTAAAAGAGTGTTTTCTCCATTCACTCTTAAAACTTTTATGCTTTAGGTTGAGGATATTCGAGGCCAGTCTGGTATCTTGTATTCGAGGCCAGTCTGGTATCTTGTTATTCGAGGCCAGTCTGGTATCTTGTATTCGAGGCCAGTCTGGTATCTTGTGTTGAATTTTCTGAGAATCTATCAAACCAATGTTTTTCATCTACATGATCATACTGTGATAATATTTTCCATACTTGAATTGCATCACCTCTTTTCCTTCTTTCCTCCAGACTGTAGAGTCCAACCTCTTTTAGCTTTTCTTCATAGCATTTTCCTTTGAGACCAGAGGTCATTCTCACTGCTCTTTTTTGAATGTCTTCAAGAACTTTAATGTCTTTTGCCATCCAAGGGTTCCATGCCTGTACAGCATATTCAAGTAGAGGCATGACATATATAGTATAGAGTTTAAGCCAAACCTTTTTATCTCGGTATGAGAATGCTCTTGCCATCCTGCCCAGGGTTTGATTTGCTTTCTTTGCAGCAGCTATGCACTGTTTGGAAGGCTTCATATCAGTACTAATAATAACTCCAATGTCTCTTTCACAGCCTGGGTCTGTGAGGATACAGCCTGCTGGAGGATAGCCTCCAAGAGAATACACTGTATCCTGTCTGTCCCTTCCAAAGTGCAGTATTTGACACTTTCCAAGATTGAAATTCATCTGCCAGGTGTCAGCCCATTCCATTAGCCTGACAAGAACCCTCTGCATCTTCTCAGCATCTTCCAAATTATTCACTATTCTTCCAACCTTTGCATCATCTGCAAACTTGGACAGAATGTTCACTTCTTCACTAATATCTAAATCAAAAGTGTTGATAAATATAATGAAAAGAATAGGTCCGAGGACTGAGCCTTGTAACTGGTAACCACTTTGAGTTTTCACCATTTAGCAATACTCTCTGTTGTCTATTACTGAGCCAAGAAACAATCCACTCCTTAAGTTTTCCTGTAATACCATGAGCTTCCAAAATGACATTCAGCCTCTTGTGAGGAACTTTATCAAAGGCTTTACTGAAGTCTAGGTATGCAACAACAACAGAATTTCCTTTATCAACTAAATCCTGTAATGTTTCAAGGTATTCCAAAAGGTTTGTTAAACAAGAACGATTTTTCACAAATCCATGTTGAGAAGAGAAAATAAGATTATTTTCATTTAAATGTTCTACAATTACATCTTTTAACAAGGATTCCATAACTTTGCCAGCTACAGATTTTAGAGAAACAGGTCTGTAATTAGAAGTTTCAAATTTTTTGCCTTTTTTAAATATAGGTGTTACATTGGCTTGCCTCCATTGTTTAGGAACTACACCTGTATCATAAGATTTTTGAAAAATTAGGCAAAGTGGTTTTGATAGTTCTTCTGCAAGTTCTTTATAGATTATCGGTTTTAAATTATCTGGGCCAGCAGCAGAGAAAGGTTTTAACTTGTTTAACTTTTTACTAATGTTCTCAGGTGAAAAAACTACAGATTGAATCTCTCTTATATCAGGTTTTATACTATCAAGACTTGGTATAAATGCAGTGTTTTCAGAAGTAAAGACACTACTGAAATAATCGTCAAAGGAATTTGCCATTTCTTTATCTTGATCGACAGTAACATCATTAACTTTTAAAGGTCCCACAGTTGTACGATTACTTTTTTTAATGTTCAAATAACCATAAAAGGCTCTTGGATTTGATTTACAGTCTTTAGCAAGGTTTTTTTCAAACTTTCTTTTGGCTTTTTTAATTGTTCATTTAACCTCTTTTTCTGCTTTTCTATAAGGTAAAAAGTCCTGTTTGTTTTGAGTTTTTGAGATTTGGTAAATACTCTCCATCTAGTTTTCTTCCTCCTTCTTGCACTAATCTCATCCCCCTTCATCCAAGGGGGTCTCATCGATCCCCTGTGAGATGATTTTGGTACATTTACCTCAATGACTTTGTTAAGCATGTCTGCTAAAGTATCCCAAGCTGCACTTGCATCCTGCTCTTTTAATAAATAATCCCAGTCAATTTCATTAACCTTAGATCGCAATGAATTAAAGTCAGCTTTTTTCCAATTAAAAGATTCACTCTTTAAGTTTTTTCTATCTGGATTTAAATTCAGTTCAGTAAGAATCATACTGTGATCACTAGACCCCAGAGGGCCACAGTTATTAATAGATGTTACGATATTTGCATTTGAAGATAACACAAGATCAGGCATAGTTTCTGATTCATGACTAGGAAAATCTACATGTTGGGTTAGAAATGAGTCTTGAACACTACAATAAAAATCTTTACTTTTCACAGTTGCAGTACCATTATCCCAATCTATGTCTGAGAAATTAAAATCTGTTTTGCGTGAAAGAGTGGGTTATGAGGGAGCTGGCAAGCAGGCGCGCAACTAGACATTTGGTTAGGGGGGGGCTAGGTGGAAATATTTCGCGCGAAGGGCGAAAAATTTTTTTGGCCCCCCCCTTAACATTTTTAGGGGGGGGCAAGAAAAATGTGTGTTATACTTAAACAATAAAAAACTAACCTTTCCAACCTGATATTCAGTAAGTCAACACATCTGATATGAAATAAAACAAGAAATCTATTCTGGTCAGGGGCGGATACAGGGGGGGAGGCGGAGGAATTCGCCCCCCCCTGAATTTGGAATTTTTTGTTCCTATTTTCAGAATAGCTTCTATAATAGCATGGTTAATTGGGAAAGAAACCCTAGTGCAAAACAGGAAAAATATCTGTCTTGATAAACTATAATGTGTGAAAAGTTAAAAATCTAGTTTTTTAGTCTTTTGTCATTAATTTTCACTCTTTTTGAGTCTTTTAAGTCAAAAAAAATTTTCGCCTGTGCCGCGATTTTTGGTTCCTAATTATGAATTTTTTTTTTTCCTAAAAAATCTTCCCCCCCCCCCTCACTTAAATCCTTTATCCGCCCCTGATTCTGGTATAAATCACAAAAATAATTAATTTACAATACAAATTACATATATATTATATATGTATAAATTTTCATTAGTTATCCATAAATCAAATATGTACATTGTACTCAAAAACTGACAAGAAATGCCTTTCATTAAAAATTCATGATTTTACATGAAATATATTTTTTTTAATATGACACATCACACAATATTTGCGGTGAACATGAAGCCGAAGGATTAATTTAATAGTTGTACTACAGTATTAAAGCAATATCATAATAAGTGGCAGAACTGATAGTGAAAATATCTAAAAAATACTTAATAAACCCCCTTTCCCTTTCCCAGGAAAAAAACTGAATAATGAAAACAACAAAGATTAAGGCACCTTGGAACCTTGTCAACCTGTTCTGATCTACGGCAGTAGTTAGGCTCGGAGACGAAGGGGGTCTGTGTGTGTGTATATATGGTGTATTAAGTGCTATACGGATTGAACTATAAACTCAATAAACTAACGTTCAATTATCTTTTTTTATTTTACGATAAGAGCTCTTAAATTTCCTCAGGGTCAGGATTCATGAATCGCTAAATTGCAAAACAGGGTGAACTTCGTCACTTCTTGCCCCCCTCTACAGGGGGGGGGCAAGACTTCTTTAGGGAGGGGCATGCCCCCCCCTTAATCAGGCTAGGGGGGGGCCTGGCCCCCCCCCTAGTTGCGCGCCTGCTGGCAAGGTAGCTAGAAACCAGTTTGCTGTCGGGGAACTTGAATATGCTCAGGTCCGGTAAGCTGATGGATAAGCTGATGGGGGATACAGTTGGCCAGAAGTTGGCGGCATTGAAGATTTTGGTAGGGAATAGAGTTCCCACCAGGTTAAAAGATCCGCTGGCTATGCGCTGGTTGTCCGGGCTAAGGTTGAGTTCTATAACCCCATAAGCACCATGGTTCCAGTTGACAACCCTGAGGAAGTTTGGTAGCTCGTTAATGGAAGCAATGCTAATAGCTCGCAGCTCGTCTATCGTGAGATCAGATGGGTTAGAGAAGCCACCGCTACGAATAAGCGGGGTTTTCCGATGTCTAACCATCCTAAGATAAGAGTTAATTAGTACAAAGGAATAACGAGAACTAAAGAATAAAAAATATTAAGGAGAAAAAGGTCATAAGTAAAAGAAGTAGACAAAGAAACTTGAAAGATTAATGAAGAAAAACGAAAATAATATGAAATTAAAAATTAAAATAAAATTAAAATCAAAAATTAAAATTAAATAAGTAAAAGGAGCACAAATTACAAGGAAAACGGAAAATAGCGTAGAAAGATTATATTGATGGAAAAGTTAGTAGTAAAGGGATTAAAAAGCTGAAAAGGAACCTGAAAGATAAGTAACCATTGAGAGTAATAAATATAAAGATATAACTAAAAGAAACTACAAGGAAAAAGGAAAATAGCGTAGAAAGACTACATTGATGGAAAAATTAGTAGTAAACAGATTAAAAAGCTGATAAGGAACCTGAAAGATAAGTAACAATTGAGAGTAATAAATATAAAGATATAACTAAAAGAAACTAGAATAAATAAAAAGCAAAAGGAAGCTGAAAAGTAGGTAAATGCTGGAAAAAGCAGATATAAAGACATTAATTAGAAATAAGTAAGTTTTTTAAGTAACCAATACAACTTAAAATTAAATAATAGATTAATGTAACAAATATCATCTTAAAGATAAAGAATTAATTAAGTAGAAAAGATATAAACTAAAAACTAATTAAAACTGAAATTTAAGTATTCAGTGAGAGTAGCAGAAATATAGACATTAACTAAAAATAAGTAATTTGAAATAACAAATACAACCTTAAAAGCATATAATCGGAAAAGGTAACAAATTTAAATTAAAAAATAAAAAAATAAAAAAAATAAATAGTTAATTAAGTAACAAGTACAAGGATAAAACTAAACATAAAAAAACATAAAGACTAAGAAATTAAGTCGGGAATAAACAAATAAAGTAATGGAAAAAATTATTAACAAAAAGTCGGAAAAAGCTAATAATCAGAGAGAAAAGAACTAAAATGAGAAATACTGTCCTTTCCGAGGAATAGATCCAAGAAGAAGAAACCAAGGGTAGTTGTTGCCGGGAAGGTTTGCTGAAGAATGAGGTCAGGTGATAAGAGCATGGTACAAGGAAAGAGAAGGGAACGCGGCATTACTGCAGTACTGTACACCGACCTGTAACATCGTCTTCACAATATTTGACCCTCTATCAATAAATAGATAAAGGCTTAAATACCAAATTTTCTTAACAATTAGCTCTTAAATATGATATAATGAATAATTTTGTTTTGAAAATACAATTAAAAACTATGTTGATTTTAAGTAGGTTGGGATCAGAGGGTCCATAAAACGTTTCCAGGAGATGGCCCAATTGAGTTTGCTATAACATAATCCTTCCTGGCCTTACACGATCCAGCATTAAATATTTCTTAAAGAGGGTCCTGGAAATATTTGTAACCACCCTGTGTGTGTCATATGTACTTGTCCAATGGCCATTTATTTTTTTGCAATCACATTAATAATCAGTTTTTTTTCAGACACTAATTAAGCTTGATAAAGTTGTGATATGCGTTCTATTAACAATATCCTATCATTTATGAAAATTTAAAAAGTGCAAGATAAAGATGTATTTCACGGTACAGAGGCGCAACTATGGGGGACCGGGCACGCCGCCCCCCCCCCTGCAGAATAAAAAGAAAGATTGGCAAATATCAGAATCACAGGAGTCAGGAATAATAAAACCAAAAAAGTTATTATAAAAATTGTATTCTACTATGGTTAGTTTAAAAAAAATGTTTTTATCTTTCTAAACTCTCAAGGCTAAAGGATATTGTAAACATTTAATGTAAAAATTGTCAAGATCTTTGTGAATATGCATCCGAGATTCCTAAAATATTCCATTGTTAAAGGACAGATATTGTTGAATTGTTCTTTTTTAATCATAAGATATATTTTCTTTTTAAGTACATTTTAATTATCCTTAAAGGAATTTTTGCCAAAAACTCTGATACTTTAACCCCTTTATCTTTGCAACACAATGTCGTAGATTTCAAGCTTTGAATTATTTTGAAATATCAAAGGTTTTCACCACTTGGTGCAAAGATTTGGGGATTAGAATATTTGAGTTTGTGGCAAAAAGTCAGTTTCAAATCTAGAGAACATTTTGAGACTGAACCTGTCAAACTTCTAACTGATTATCATATTTGATAACTGTAACCTGTTTATCTTCTTTGAAATGTAGTATTCTCTTACTACTAAAAATGTGGCAATAAATTGGCAAACTTAAATAAGCAAACTTTGATAAAATCACGCTTCAAGTTATATAACTTGTATAGGATTAATTATCTTTGCAACCTGATAACATTGCACATCGGGTTATCCCATCATACGGGTCAAACCTTTATACAATTACGTATCTTTGCAACCTGGCAACATTATACTTCGGGCTATCTCCATCATACGGATCAAACCTTTATATAATTGCCTATGCAATAATTAACACCCAAAGTAATAAACATGCTTTCATTAGATTAGTTACATTTATTTACATATATTCATAAATGCATACACAACCATAATGTGGAGATAACTAGATGGTTTAATGATCAGCCATGGTTCCTTTACATCTTAGGTCCCTTAGTAGCTCTCTCAGTTAGTTTATCTAATCTGAAGTGCATGACTACTATATTAGCCAATCCATCCATCATGTATTTATCATCTCTATTCCAGGTTTGCTGGTCAACCCGCTCCTGTAACTTATGGAGCAGCTTTCCAACCTGGACATAAATCCTGGAGCAAACCTCCTCACTGCTTGCTTCGGGATAAAGGTTAAACTCCTGCTCCAGGCCTTCCTTGTGTCCCATACATTGACGCTAGGATCTATAAGGTGCATGTGTCCTCCAGAGTAGAGGACACCATACTCTCAAGCTCCTGGTTCAGCTTTGCTAACCTATCCATCACCTCCTGCATGGTTTGCACCAGGACGTCAGTATCTTCATCCTTATCCTCGTCCTCAACTGTGTCCTCAGCTACGTCTCCGACCTGCGAGGCTGGGGCAGTAACAATGGGAGCATTCCCACTGACAAGAGGAGCAAGATCTATAGGATCCACTTCATCTGCATCCAAAGCAGCTTCATTGATGTAAGCTTGATTCGTCTTCTTCTGAGCTGCAGCTCGTCCAGTTAGGTTCCCTCTGTATGCTGTGTGTTCACTTTATGTCGTACAAGTCCCGGAACGATAGTAGCAGACTGACGTGTATAGTTACGTGTCTACTCTTCTAAGGTTCGGGCTGTTCTACTTGTTCTGATATCGGCTTGTATTCAAGGGACCGTTCACTCTTATCAAGAACAGTCTAGGATACAACAGAAAGAACTTCTTTAAAATCGAAGATGAAATAATAAATTCAATAACTTCAGGAGAAAACGTAACATTGTCTGTCCTTTTTCAATGTAGATGATTAAAATTATATATGTATTATTTTTTTTCAGAATATATAAATGATTATTTCTTGTAATTATATCTGTAATTAAACCATTTTATTATTTTTTTTGCGCTCCGCGCACACATTAAAAGAATTGAATGACTCATATCGTTAATTTTACAGTTGTTGAAGGTATAAATTTTAAAAAACGCAAGAAAAAAAATATTTGAATTGAACACAGCCAATTCTGCATGCAACAACTGCAAAATTTCCTTTAAAAAGCACTTTTATTTCGAAAAAAAATTCTAATGGGGGGGGCAAGCCCCCCCCCCCATTAGAATTACAAAATAATATTTTGCCACCACCTAACCAGTTGCCTGTTGCGCCTTTGTCACGGTGTCACGTTAAATTACGCCAGACGTGATCGAGAATGCCCGGGCTACTATAATTCGGTCTTAAAATTAAATTTCCTTCATTTTACACCAAAGTATTCATTATTTTAAATGCAAGAAATAGAAGCTGAAATACATGGGTTTAATTCTTGAAAGACGACATTAAAAATCCCATTTAACAATAAGTTTTAGTATTACCCAGTCTAAAGACTTATTTACCCCCTCCCCATCCCTAAACCCCTAGCACTCTTCAATAGGAGGATAGTTAAAAGGAACTCGGGAGCGTACACAGGAATTTGTAGGGGGGGTCTATCCTTGTTTATCTTCCAAGTGGCTGAGGGCTCAGAACCTGTAAAGTCTAAAACACGCATGGAAACCATAGATTTTGTTGGCCCCACTCCCCTGTGTACGCCTCTGAAGGAACTGCTATGTACTAGATGTACTAAATATACCCTATGTATATTGTAGACGGTGTCCCTGTGAGCACTGAGAGTCCCAGGGCTAAGGATTGGCAGAGATTGCTCCAGATGTCTGATGGATATGGGGACAAGAATATGTTCATTAACGACGCTATTCATGGACATATCAAGGTATATAAGATATTTTTTAGTCTATGGTACCCATGGGTTTCCTCAAAAAAGTTCAGCCAATCCCACTGAGTACCCATCCTTTCCTTTATACTTTTTCACCCCCTCCTTGCCTTATTCATGATTTATCATCATTGTTTTGTTTAAAATGTACACTGTACAGTGTACATCCATCTATTTATTTACAATTCTTATTCGCTTATAATGGGCCAACCAATCAAAACAACCAACTCTGGTTAGGCGGGTCCAAACTACATAGTAAATTGTGATTTATTCTTTGTATTATCTCTTGCTTTGTAGTTGAATAAAAATATGAATGAATGAATGAATTTGGTCCGGAGCCGTTTGGCCAGCTATAGCTTATGTAATATATATAAATGAGCAAAAGCTTTATTATATAGAAGAAGATATATTGTCCCAGAGATATTTTTCTTTGTATTTTTCCCGATTTCAATGGCCATTGTCAAATTAAGGAATATTTTGTATTTTAATTATAACATAAAAGATATATAATCTATATATATACTTTGCTTGTCTGTCTGTGTGAAAATGCGCGAAAAAATAGTAGTAAATCCGTGAATTTTATTTGTTATTGTTTTTCTGTAATTAAAAATAAAGATAAAGAGTTAAATCTGAAAGCCTCCCCAATATGGAAGACCCAGACCGCCCAAGGGGTAAAGTAACTTAAGGGCAGTTCTATATC
>NW_019397934.1:0-478 GCF_000591075.1 Eurytemora carolleeae | reverse complement strand
GAATTTTTTGTTCCTATTTTCAGAATAGCTTCTCAATAGCATGCTTAAGGGAAAGAAACCCTAGTGAAAAACAGGAAAAATATCTGTCTTAATAAACTATAATGTGTGAAAAGTTAAAAATTTAGTTTTTTAGTCTGTAGTCATTAATTTTTACTCTTTTTGAGTCTTTTAAGTCAAAAAAAATTTCGCCTGCAGCGCAATTTTTGTTTCCTAATTATGAATTTTTTTGTTCCTAAAAAATCTTGCCCCCCCCCCTCACTTAAATCCTGTATCCGCCCCTGGTTTCGACCGCAGCTCTGTTTACCATTAATGCGATTTTTGATTTTTGTAAATCGTTTTATTTTTTTTTTTATTTAAGTTTGAAGAAGAAAAAGTTTTTAAGAATAATATTTTAATTAAGATGGGAGCATAGTGTTGGTGTGATGCACCTGGCTGGAGAGTTTATTGATGCACTCCGACATCCTGATAGCCTACGCCC
>NW_019397933.1:51306-126890 GCF_000591075.1 Eurytemora carolleeae | reverse complement strand
ATTCAAACAAATTTTATTTTTAAAAAAACATAATTTTTTTATGTAAATTTCTTTGGTAAGTATTTGAAAATTAACATGTTTTTCAGAATTAAATGGAATTTTCCGTTATTTCTTTTGAAATGTCGATTTTTATCGAAACATTGCCTGGCCCTATCTTATCGGTGGGAAAAATGTAAAAAATAGAATGCTATTCAATCCAATTAATTAAACCGAAACAATCAAATCTATAAATATCAAAAGTCTAAACTTACAAAAAGTACAAAAATATTTGAAAAAGGGATAAATCTTTTTTTATACAGTGAAACCCCTAATAACGAATACATCGAAAGAATTCATCAAATGTCGTATTCTTCACTTTCTGATAATGGAATGCTGCAGATATTTAGTTTTTTAATTAGATGATTATATAGAACTCTTTACAACTGTTCCCGCATATTCATGGTTATTTATTTATTTTCATTGTATTATTTTCCTTTCAGTAAATTATAGTTGATATTTATTCCCCTGATGTTCTCCAATTGCCAAATAAATATAATTAAAGTCCCATTAATAAATAATAAACCTCTTTTTAATTATAAATAATAATATCCGTTTCATAATTCAATATCGTTGATATCAATATTAAATCAAACTTTTTTTTTCATCGCAGTCCCATTACTGTTTGAAAGGCGTAATCCAATTTAACAGAGATGGAAGGAAGGCCAACCTCATCATTTTTACATTCTCTTCATTTTCTCATCTTATCCACTTTTTAACCTTGCTTATGCCTTTTTCCTTTTTAAAAAACCAAATCTGGGGAATTGTGGCCATTAAAGAATGAGGCTTCAGAGACGATATTAAAACAATTATGTTTTTATATTTTGTTTGTGTTTTCTATTGAACATATGTTGGTTATTTTCCCAAATTATTAACGGGGNGGCAACAGAGAAATGGACCAATAATACATGACGTCACAAGTGTCGAATATAACAAGGAAGACAAAATTTTCTCCCAATAGTTTACATGTTATCCAAAATTAAATAAAAAAGTGTAAACAGATAAAACTCACATAAAATTGCACTTAATTCAGTGTAAGATAAATACTGAAAATTATCAATTACTACTAATCTTGTCTGACACAAAAACTGAGTTGACACTTGTGGGGTAATAATACAACTGTAATACAAGTGTACACATTCTACGTTGCCATCTATTGTACTTGACAATCTATTTGGTTAATTCTAACTTTAGATTTAGTTCACAGAGTTTTAGGTCTCCATTATATAAAGAATCATTCTCTGTGGGTAACCTTATTCTGCAATTTTTGTATTCGTTAATATCATTCTAGAATGTTCAAATCAATCTTTTGTAAATATGAAACAAAATTAAACAGAATTCAAGGGTGTATATTTTTCATTTTATAAAGCTAGTCTATTACTGTGCACATTCATCACTGAAAAAATATGATTCTCAGATCTATTTTACATCCCTCCCAGAATTCTTAAAATCAATATACAACCCTCCCAGAATTCTCAGAATTAATATACATCCCTCCCAGAATTCTCAGAATTAATAAACATCCCTTCCAGAATTCTTAGAACTAATATACACCCCTCAGAACTAAGAAAGACCCCTGCCACAACTGATATACACCCCTCCCAGAATTCTCAGAACTAAGATACACCCCTACAAGAACTAATATATACCCCTCTTAGAATTCTCAGAACTAATATACACCCCTCCTAGAATTTTCAGAACTAAGATAAAACCCTGCCAGAACAAACAAACACACCTCCTAGAATTTTCAGAACTATATACCCCTAATATATACCCCTGCCAGAACTAATATACACCCCTCCCAAAATTCCCTGAACTAATATACACCCCTCCCATAATTCTCAGAATTAATATACACCATATATATAAATATATAATTCTCTGAACTAAGATACATCCCTGCCAGAACTAATTTACACCCCTACCAGAATGCTCAAAACTAATATACAGCCCTGCCAATATTATCAGAACTAATATTCTCCCCTGCAAGAATTCTTAGAACTAATATACACCCCTGCCAGAATTCTTGGTACTAATATACACCCCTTTCAGAATTCTTTGAAAAAATATATACACCCCTGCAAGAATTCTCCGAATAAATGTTCACTCCTTTCAGAATTTTTAGAACTAATATACACTGAATACACCCCTTCCAGAATTTTCAGAACTAATATATACCCCTGCAAGAATTCTCAGAACTAATATACACCCCTGCCAGAATTCTCAGAACTAATATACACCCCTGCCAGAATTCTCAGAACTAATATACACCCCTGTAAGAATTTCTAATCAAAATCTTTTGTAAAGCAAGGGAACTATAAGAGAGCTAAAATAAATTGTTAATTAGATATTTTATCAGAAAATTCTGATTAATTCTAACATCACTGTGTAAATTTGACGATTTGGAAAGTTTAACATTTTTTTTAAATATTTAATGTTTTTAAAAATAAATGTTTTACAGCGTTTAATAGTTTCTTATTTTTACTTTACAGTTTGACTCTAACTAGAAAACATTCTATGCATATTTGATGATGATCTAGTTGTTTATAAGGTTTTACATTTGTGTAGGACTATATAAATTATAACTTTTTTAATAATTTAATCTAACAGTTGTCCTCCAATTCTAAAGTTTATTGGGTCTCACTGTACTTATTTTCAGTGTACTAAATAGACTGTTACATAATCTGTTTTACTGAACATTCGATATAAAGTATAAAACACAATGTTTGCTGAGCAAACAAAACCTAGATGATTTACAGGGATTAACAGGAATAAACCGGAACCACAAGGGAATACCAAGTATTAACAGGGATTAACAGGGATTAACATAACAGGGATTAACAGAAATAAACAGGGATTAACAGAAATAAACAGGGGTTAAAAGGAATTAACGGGGTTTAACAGGGATTAATAGGGATTGACAGGAATTTACAGGGATTAAGAGGGATTAACAGGGATTAACAGGAACTACTTATGGGGATTTTTAACTTTATTTTGAAATTCACAAGGTTATTTTTGACACCATGAACAGCCCTGTAAAGTGTCTATACTATTTCAAGTTAAATGCCTGATTTACACACAACGCTACCTTTTATCGCATAAATTGATCGATTAAAGCTCAAAACTTGAAAAAAATACACTTGAAAAAGAATTCGTTAATTACTGTAAAAAAAGGCTGAATAGAATACTTTTTCTATTTTGTGAAAACTTTCAATAATTCACTATTGCATTCATCCGTCTACTCTTTTAAATCTTTATTGGATAAAATTGGGAGTTTGAAAATATAATTAAATGGGCAACAAATTCTTTCTAAAATATTGCTAAAATGAAAGAAAGCATCTAAAAGGGACAGACTGGCTATGTAAGGTAATTAAACTGAGTTTGCAGTGTTGTGGACAAATTCTATAGGATTCATTTGAGACATATGACACTTTTCTACGATGTATAATAACTGAGTTTGAGTGCATAGTCGACGTTCAAAATCATGAATTTGGGTGGATACGTTTCCAGACTCGATTCTTTTAAATTACTAAATAACGACGACGAAAAATAGAGTAAATATTATACAGTAAACTAATTGGATGGTTAGGAACATATTTCTCAAAAAAAAGTTTGTCAATAAATCAATGCTAGAATCAATTATTCCATTTTCATCATTATATTGAATTTCTTATTTTCTATGAATTTGTGCGCAGATTTCTACAAATTCCCAAATGTCGTCTTTTTAATAATAATTCCAGAAAATCTGTGAAAAATCTTTGTGAATAATGAAAAAATAGAAACTAATAATTGAACAATATTACTAATTTTCGATGTTAAGATTAATTTTTATTTTCTCAACCTGTTCCAAAACAACTTTTTAGTTTACTGAAGAATTTTGTTTACATTTTTTGTTGTCGTTGTTTAATAAATAAAAAAAACAATTCTGAAAACGTATCCACCCAAAAGTATGATTTTGAACGTCGACTTTGCGCTCAAACTCAGGATTTACAGATCTTTAAAAAGTTTTATATGTCTCAAATGAATCCTAAAGAATTTGTCCACAACACTGAATACTCAGTTCAACTACCTTACATAGCTGGTCTGTCCCTTTAAAAATAATTTTTTTTATATTAACCCCCCTTTAACCTACTTTAGTTTTTTATAGATCTTCAAAGAGCTTCAAGAGCTTTTTAGAGATTAATAAAGCTTCATGGAGTGTTGATGTACTTTGAAGTTATTCATTATTTTACATCGATTTTTAGAGTTTTAAAGATGTTCGTGAAGCTTTCGACTGAGAGTAGATTTTAAGAAAAATTTACAGTATAAAGGGTTGTAAAAATGTGAACTCATAACATCAGTTACTTTTTCTTTAAAACCTTATGCTGAAAATACATTAGATTTAAAATAATTCATAGTTTAAAATATCAATGGTCTACAACATCAGGATCCTTAGATATAAGGAGCAGAAAATTTGATATTTTAGGCCTGTTCATTAGTAATCTTCTATGTAATAAAACAGGATATTCAAATCAAATCAAATCAAATATTAATTACAATAATTCATATTCTTATTTAACTACAAAGCATGAGATATTACAAATAAGCAATCACAATTTGGACCCGCCAACCCGTGGTTGGCCCTAAGTTAGTTAACGATACTGAATATAATTGGTTACACACACCAAAATATGTTTTTTGATAGGTAAGGAGTTGATTGGAAGATTTATAGTTTAGACAATATAAAAAAAATACAAGTCCTCAGAGGGAAAATTAATCTGGTGGACCAGCTTTCCATAATTTTCCCTATAAACAGGGGGGGAGGGGAGATCCTGGGCGAGTGGACGAGTAGGTAGGATTCTGGACGAGTGGACGAAGTAAGCAGGATCCTGGACGAGTGGACGAGTAAGTAGGATCCTGGACGAGTGGACGAGTAGGTAGGATGGCAGGAAAACTTATATTAACATGATACTATAACGAAGTATTTCTTAGCTCAATCAAACTTGTACAACAACTAACATTGTCATATTTAACAAGAAGAATGAAAAAGATTCAAATGTTAGAAGGAAGACATGTATCCCATTTTTAAAACTGCAAAAAAAAATTACATAAGAATATACATACAATTCAAGTTTTTAAATTTAGGTAAAGAAAGTGATGTACATACATGTTAGCTTAGAATTTTAATTTAGACGCTACTTATCTATTGTTTAAACATTCGTACATATGTTCCCCAAAGCCGGCCAAACGGCTGGACCGAATGGGCTACATTTTTTGTGGACACTAATGCGTAGCCTGGAGGTGACATAGGCTACAAAATATTTAATTTTTTTCAAATTTTTTCTTTTTTTCAATTTTTTGCCCACGGTCAGCTTGTTTTCCATAAAAATAAACTTTCTTTCTCTGGCGTGATATTTTTTACAGCCCGATGCTATTGCTAGGCTATGCGGATGTTAAAAAAATTATTTTTTAAAAAGCTAGCTCTAAAAACGTATCCACCCCCAAAGTAGGAGTTTTGAACGTGGAATTTGCGCTCAAACTCAGGATTTACAGATCTTTCAAAAGTTTAATACGTCTCAAATGAATCCGAAAGAAGTCTTTCACAACACTGCATACTCAGTTCAACTACCTTACATAGCCGGTCACTCCCTTTAAAGAGCCATGTTTGAAGTTTAAAAAGAGACCCTTAAATCTCCATTTCCCGGAATATTTTAAGGTTCGTGGATTTCCTTAGTTGGTAAAAGCAGGAATGTAAAATCTATATAATTTCTCATGAAATCATTTTTAATCTAATTATGTCGAGGCTGAAATCATGCAAAACTTAGGAAGTTAAACACAAGGAGAACTTTATTTTACATTTAATTATTTCAAACTTGTCTTTTAACAAAATATTGAAAATTTTAAACAGAAAAATAAAGATTAGAATTATATAAAACTTTAATCTAAACTTATTAAATCTTTATGACAAGCTGAGATTAACAAAAAGTAATAATAATAATTTTTGAGAAACTCTGATTTTGTTAATGAAAGAAAATTATATGTAAATGTAAATATTACTTTTATTTCTATCGGAAATTGCAAACTTACTTAAATGTGTAACGTCTAGAGAGCGAGTATAATCTGTAATTAAAGTGAAATGTGCGTCAAATTTGAATTCTTACAAGAGTCGAGAAGCCACGGTGTTACAAAGCTGTACCAACAATTTTCCTTATGTCTAGAATCAGAGCATGGTGCATCTTTTTAACACCATAATCCCTGTAAGTCAAACTTTAAACATTATTTGATATTTATGTTGCATACAGATCAATTTTTTATAGGGACTGTAAACATAATTTCTGCAGAAACTCCCTTTAACAAATTAAATTGATCATTAATAACAATAGAGAAATGGTAAAAGGCTAAATCGGCAATGCAAAACAAGATTATCGTTTATAACGTTGTGTATTGAACATATTAATCTTTAAAAGTATGTCAACAGTCTATTTAAATTTAATGATAACATGCATCACTGAATCGATATAAAGAACCAATTACATCAATTCACATAAACATCAATTTTAATATAT
Source organism: Eurytemora carolleeae (assembly GCF_000591075.1). NCBI lineage: Eukaryota > Metazoa > Arthropoda > Copepoda > Calanoida > Temoridae > Eurytemora > Eurytemora carolleeae. The sequence continues at coordinate 120,309 of NW_019397933.1, read as the reverse complement.
TATCTGAAAATAGAATAAATTTCTTCACCGCAATTTGGTTGAAATCTAAACAATTTATTCAAAATGGCTTTAAGCACCAATACCAAGGATAGAGGAAATTAAATTCTAGAATTTAATTCTTTTAAAGCTTCTTTTTCATTCGTCATTAAAAGTAACGTTCATTGTTCCTTGTACATAATCTAAATTCTAATCTAAATATTTACTAAAAAAAGAAATGTTTAGAATTTGCAGAAATATGTTCGTCCAACCAGATAATACAATAAATATTGTTTTCATGTTTATGTTTAGTCCGTTTAATAACAGTTTTTGCAAATTCTCTGGAAATAAATAATTCCGTGTTTTTTCTTTTTATTTTATATTTTCCACAGAACTTGCAATTGATTGAATTTGCGTTCCTTTCAGTCAATTATATCTCATTATTAGATCGTTCTTCAGCTAGCATGTTACTCAACTTAACGTAGAAAATTTAGATTTTGAAAATAATTTTATTTAATTTTGAGAAAATTGTTATCCAGTATTTTTATTCTCAATTTTACGATCCCTTGTAAAAAAGGTTTCCTAATTAGTAACTTTTTATCCCGCCAAAGCATGTTTTTTTATTAATTTTCCAAACCTTTTTTAGAACATTTTTTCACAAAGTATAAAATTTAGTAATTATTATTTATTAGCTAAAATTGAAGACAATCCGAAGAAAGCTTCGCCGCAGAATTTCTTCTGGAATTTTGGTAGCTTAAGACTTCCACTTCCCGTGCATCCTTGATTTTTCGGCAAATTGACCCATCCGACATCTCAAAACAAAATCCTCCAGCTAATAACTATTTTATTAAAAAAGGCTTATTGTTTCCAGATCGCATCCGGAAAGTTTATCAGCTATATCAACTTTCTTGTCGAAAACAAATTATATGAACAAAATATTAATATTTCATTAAATATTTAATAATTTATCTTCCTTTACCTAGTGTGAGACGAGGAATACGAAGTGAAATGGAGAAATATATAAATCTGCTGATCAAACATACAGGTGAAAAAAACTGTGGACTTATAAACAAATCCTTTCTTTCATAAACAAAGTACTAGACACACAATAGACTATAACTTGGATCCACACAGTCAAGTATTTGGACAGAGCTAACTTTGAAGTGTCTCCGGGCTTTTGTTTTTTAGGTTAAACCATACATTCCCATGTCATTGATTTGTATCTAGCTATATTAAAATTTATATTAAAATTAATGTTTCACACCTCTGGAAAGCTCTTGTCTTCTACCCCAGATATAAGACTCAGGTCTTCATCCAACTTTTTGTCGAAGGAATTTTCAGTGCCACTTTAATTAAAAAGGGGCATGCATACCTATCCACAATGGTACCCTTGAAATCTGAATCTGGAAGACAACGTCGGTTTTTTTTTTGAATGGAAAGGTGCTTAATTCTGATAATTGTTTTAATTTTCCTGAAGCAAGAAATGCACACAAGTCACTTCTACAGACAAACCACAAATGAAAGTATTTAGTTTTCTCAAACAAAAACATGGATACCTAACTTATTCTCAATCAGGCAAAGCATTAAGGGTACCGTTGTGAATCATACATGACACTCTATTAATTAATGGTCACTGGAAATTACGTTCACCTCGTGAACTCAAATATCAGAACAGGAGAAAAGTATATTAATTCTTTTAACTCGAAACCTTTTATTAATAAACATTTTCAAAAGTATCATTTCCAGAGAGAGAGAGCTGAGATTTTATAATCTGGATTTCTAAAATTACTTTTGCACTCTACTGATAATAAATGATATTTAGAGGGTCGGGATGTGATGTCTTTGGTTCACTGGATTCTCTCATCTTTAGGGGAAACATCACAAAAGGAATTAATGATTTCCAAATATTTTAAGTTGTCAACTTTGCCGTTACAAATTCTGCCGGGAAAAAAATCCAAAAATATCTGAGAAATTTTCAGATTTTGATGAAAGAAAACGAAGGCTCTTGAAAAGCAACATTTAAAAGCTGCTAAAAAGTTGCTAAAACAAAATGGTGGGAAGCGTCCGAAAAGCCCTTTCTTAATTGTAAATGAACTAAGCGTCAAAATATATAAATATGTGAGTATTGGTGTGTATGCGTATTATCCGTAGCCAATCAGCACCTTTAGAAACAGGAACTCGTTTTCTGATGCCTAGAGTTTGATGACACTTTGAGAAAAAAATCAAATTTCAATTTTTCAAGCCCGGGTTACCAATTGGTTTCCTTGAAAAATTCAGCAAAGGTATTGAGTCTTTGTCACAAACTCAAATTTTCTAATCCCTGTATCTATGGAACTTGATGTTGTAGACTTTTTATATTTCAAACTAAGATAATTTGATGCAACAGAATTTATAGTTTGAAATACGACAATGGGTTGCAGAGATATAGGAATTATTGAAAATAAGAGTTTGTGCTTAAGACTCAATTCCTTTGGTCAAGCTGTTTTTTCAGCTATATAGCGAACAACTATGTACGAGCGAAGAACTTTATTATGTAGAATTTTATCTGATTTAAATGTATTAGGAATTTATTTTTTCTTTCAAACTTTCGCTCTTTCTATTTCGTATATTATTGTATTCAACAAAATTATAAGATTCTGGAGATTAAAAGTTTTTTTCTGAATTTGCAAACTACAAGAAGATGAAAATTCTTTTTAGAAGAATTATATTTCTTACTTCAAAGAATAATATTATCATGATAATCTTCAGTAAATGTATGGCATGACGTGCAAAATGTGTAAGTATTATGGATCTAAAATTCGTTTCTATTTTGACCAATTAAACGGCTGGACCGAATGGGTACTGGGTAGCTGGAGGTGTCTTAGGCTAAAAATGTCAATTTTTATTTCAGATTTTTTTTTTTTAATGTTTAAAGTTTTTTTTTCAAATTTTTTTATTCACGGGCAACGCCGGGCCCTTCGGCTAGCATTACATAAATCTGCGGAATTACATTCAAACTTACATTTACATCCGATTATAAATTTTAATAATTTTAAAATTGGTTGTTATGATATCTCTAGACATGGATGTATCTACTGCAAAAGGTTTCATTCGAGTGACACGACTTTTAACCTGACGGTCTCAATGGAACAGTGTGTATCGGTAAAAGACCATCTACTAGCTGCATTGCAAAATTTAAAACTTATTTTAATCCTAATTTAGTAAATTCATTTGGGGATTTCAATGTGGTCTATAGGGCTTCCCTTGATTTGATTTGTTCAAAAATATATAAAAGTATTAAATGGAATTGATATTTTAAAGAAATAAAAAAACGGAGCTCATAAACTGGAAATGGTTTATCAGGTTTACCTGGAGAACGTGTTGGAGATTTTAGTTGATTCCTTCTGTTTCAAAAACCAGGATATCCTTAAAATAGCTCTTCAGATCTCCAGTCAGATAGATAGGTTAGTTCAGATCTCCAGTCAGATAGGTAGGTTAGTTCAGATCTCCAGTCAGATAGATAGGTTAGTTCAGATCTCCAGTCAGATAGATAGGTTAGTTCAGATCTCCAGGCAGATAGATAGACTATAGTTCAGATCTCTAGTCAGATAGATAGGTTAGTTCAGATCTCCAGTCAGATAGGTAGGTTAGTTCAGATCTCCAGTCAGATAGGTAGGTTAGTTCGGATGGATACTGGATAGGTTATTTGCTTATTTGCAAAAAAAGCGTAATTATTTGAAGAAACTTATTTAGACAATCCCTACTTATTAAATAAGTTAGATAAAACTCTAATACAAGTGACATATTTGACAGAAATACCATTTACTTAAAGGACTGTTCACATAATAATAAGGGACCCTCAATTTTAAGAGTTGTAAGGTATCCTTTTAATGCTTGGTCTGGGCCAAGGTTATAATGAAGGAAATTTTATTTCAGAGGTGTACGCATCTTTTGTACTGCAGTGTACTGTCTCTGGGCGGTAATGTAAACACAACACGGATGTCGAAGCATGACATGGGATCCATCTTTCACATAAACAATCAGTGAAATATTCATAGAAAACTATTATGTGAATTATCAAAATTATCAAAATTTAATGCTTTTAACCTCCTCGGATACTAAACGAACACTGATGCATCTATTCTTGTTTACATACTCCACCCAGAGAGAACTGGTTTCAAAATGTACGCAGATATACGTAACTGCAATTAACTTTCCTTGTATTATAACCTTGGTCTGGGCAATTATTGAGTTTTCCTAAACAATATTGGTTGATTTCAAGTAAAATTCTCTAGTAAAGTAACTTCCGGAATTAAGTAACTAATATATAACGTTTCAAGACAGGAAAATGACGATATTTTCCTCATTGTTACTCATATAAGGTTTTAACGATACCGTTGTGAATCGGACATATTACCTTACAAATGGGGGGTCACTTGAAATTATGTCTACAGTCCCTTTAGAAATAAACCCTATTAAAATAAGGAAGGGTATCAGTTGAACCCTAATCCATACTTTGCTGTTTAGGCCAGATCTGATGGATCTGATGCTTAGTTCAAGTTATATCCAGAATATCCCGAACCTCAGTAAGGATGTGAGAATATTTATCTGTAAATTGAGTTGGAATATAGCTCTTAGCAAGTCGGGGTACCTGGAGAAGTTCAGACTGTTCCTTTTGGCCGCTGAGATATTGACGGACGTATCCAGTTCTCAAGTTCAGCAGGCGGTTTATGTATCAGCCTTGTCAGCAGGTATATCTTTAGAACACAAACACACGGTGAATTGTGTCCAAGGAGTATTTATACTCCTTGAGTGTATCCAAATAGACATAACATACTCCTTGAGTGTGTCCAAATAAACATAAAAGTTTCTGAACAACAAGGTACCGTCAGGTCGTCTTCTAACAGGGACTGTAAGCGTAATTGCAAGAGACTTCTCATACAAAGATGGCAATGCTCGATTCATAACGGTACCCTTGAAACCTTTATCAGATCAAAAATGTGGAAGATATTTTCGTCTTTCTAGGTTTACAAGTTCTTAATTATGATAATTCGTATATGCTTTCCTACAAGAAAAATGCGCAAGTAACTTTTGTAGAGAAACGTCTCAGTTGAAAATAATTAAATTTTGCAAAATTATTAACAGTATATAATTCATATTTGATCAGACAAAGCTTTTAAGTAAATCGTTGAGAATCCAGCACTGCAATCTTTGAATTAAGGATCACTTAAAATTTTGCCTACAGCCTCTTTAAGACCGGGACGCGGGCGTAGCCTGTAATTGATTTACTTATATTTCAGTTGGTTTTATATGTATATTCCGTGTAAATGTGTCGGATCTTCCTTTATGTATATTTTCACCGCTCCTCCACTTCTCCCACTCAACAACTGTCCATATAAAATATAAATGATTTATAAAACAATAGAATTTCTATTTCTTGTGTAACATTGTGTAAACATTGTGATATGTTAAACACAATATCTTCCGAATATAATAAGGGATGTGAATCCCTCAAAATATTTACGAATGAAATAATGTTTTATCTATGTAAAATAAAGCGCTTTTTTCTTCTTTCCCAATTTGTTTTTCAAATTACACGGGCAACGCCGGGCACTTCAGTTAGTTAATGAGTAATGCTCTAAAACCGTACAACAGAGATGTAGATGTACGTTTACAGTGTACATAGCTCAAACTTTTTGATATGTAAAGGTGTTCTACATAACATTTTATATCAGTTGATATAAAATGTTATTTCAAAAATATATAAAAATAATAAAATAATTGTGATTACAGGTCTACGGGCTCTTGAGTGTGGTTATGAGGAGGTTAGAGAGGAACTATTTCAAACAATGAAATCTCTAACAGAGGTTTTTGATTTTTTACAATTTTATACAAAAGGAACTAATAACTATCCTCATACTATAATTTTCTGATTTTATATGTGGTAAGTGGTATCAATTAATATTTCAAACCATGGAGTTTGCTAGATTGTTAAAGTTTAAAGTATAAAAGGTTTACACTATTAGGTTGCAAAGATATAGAGATTAAAAAATCAGAGTTTTAATCGGGTGTTTAGGTTCTATGAGCGTTTTTGGTTATTAGATCTTTTGAAATTATGGTAATTTATATTTTATACAATTTCGAATTTTCCGAAGAATTATGGAAGCTTTTTGCCCTTATGATACTTTAATTTTTTTCCAGTTAAATCATTTATTTTTCATGAAAGTGGAATTAAGCGATAAATTTCTCTTTAAATCATCTTGTTGGAAACATGATTTTTACAGAAGGGTGTGAAGGGAGGATAATAAATATACAAACCCGAGTTAAATTATTGCCTAACCCGAAAAAAAATGTTGAATCATCAATGTGTAAGAACAAAACTATTTGCTATTATGTTTCCATACGGGGAAAAAATATTGCCCATCAGATTGCTTGAGATCTGTAGAATTTTAAAGTAAATATTATCCCTTATCGTCCAAATAGTTTTCAATTAAATGTTTTGGTATTTTTTCCGCTAAGTTGTCATTTTGATAGCAATTAAAAATATTCTTTGTTGAGTTAAACAATTGTCGACAGTATTTATCAATTTGTTATAAATTTATTTTATGCTTATTCAATCCTCTGTTCTAAATAAAATATAAAAGCGCAAAAATATTTAATTCTTCAACATGAGAAAGGAATTGAGTCTTTTCCACAAACTCTGATTTTCTAATCCCTATATCTTTGCCACCCAATGAAACTATGAATTCTGTTAAATCAAATAATCCAAGTTTGAAATATTAAAGGCATACACCATCAGGTTGCAAAAATTCTACGAGTGTTTTTGGGATATTAGATCTCATGACATTGTGGACAGTAAAATTTACCTGTATGGAGGGGGGGGCGAGCGCTGCGGCTAGGATGAGCTAGTGAGCCAAATGCCGCGGCTAGATCAGTCTGGGGCCGAGCGCTGCGGGCAGAACAGACTTGAAAAATTGCCGCTTGGTAAATTGCATATTTGGGAAGTTGCCACTTGGGAAAATACCCTTGGGAAGTTGCCACTTGGGAAAAATCCTTTGGGAACGAACCTAACATCTCATGTACTTCTAACAAATTTGAAAGCAAATTTATGATTCTACCATGACTTTAAACACAAGTAGATCTAACGTTTTGTATAAAATGTTTTCTTTAGTCTGAAGATCTTCTCCCTCTGATGAAAAGAGCAATCCTGGTTTTCCAGTTCAGGTTCAGTTTACTCACGCACTCCTATTCATCATTCAACCTGAGATCTGCGATCCTAGATCTCCAGGCTCTCAGAGAGTTTGAAATATTAGCAGCTGTTGGAGTTATGGTCGCTGAGGTACACTAACAACTAAGATCTGATATTTATTGTATAGTGAAGATGTGTTCTTTTTTATTGGATGTCATGAAGCCCTTCGTTTTTTACATGTTATGAAGCAAAATTCTTACTTTTAGAGATATAACGAAACTGAGTGTTTATTTTTAATAGTACGTTGTGAAACTGAGTTATTGCTTTTAAGCACGTGATGACGTACTTACTTTTCAAAGGAATTGAGTTTTTGACACAATTGCAAACCCAAATTTTCGAATCATTATATCTTTGCTCACTATTGGTAAAAATCTGTAATGTTTCAAACCTAAACTATTCGATTTAACATAATTCAGTTTGAAATATCTGAGGTCTACGACATTGGGTTGCAAAGTTATAGAGATTAGAAAATCAAAGTTTGTTGCAAGGCTCAATTCCTTCCTACATGATGAGGCTGAGTTAGAATTTAAAATGAGCCGTCTATTATTTTTTAAATTTAGAAGAATGAGAGGATGAGCGTAGACTGCTTACTTCCTTGCTTAGAGAACTTGGAAAACCCAGGTCTTCAGTTCTCAGCATTCTATCATTCTATTTTAGACTTCCTCTGATGCAAAATGAATTTTTTTTCAAAATAAAAAAATTATCATTTAATATTCAACAGATTAATACAATACTAATATTAATTCTAACAGTATTAACTATATTTTATAGCTCTAGATATATTATGAATGGTAACAATATAGTATTAAAATTAATCCATGTGGCCGCCTTTAGTGGCTAGGCACTTAAATGCCGTGTGACACACAGATCGATCACTTAAATATTTAAGGCAGCCAACTCTCTTCGAATATTTTGTTCTAGCTGGTTCAAGTTACTTGGATTTAAGAAAACCCAGTAAAAAGAATCGCTTAAGGATTGAGGTCTGGGAACCGAGAAAATCCCTTTACCTTATTTTTCATCAGAGGAGTTTCAAAACTTTAAACTTTATTTTAAACTTTCCTAATTGGACGACTTTAGATTCTATTCAAATTTGTTTTTAGTTACTTTGAGAACAAAGAATATCAAATGATTGAAAAATAAACATTTTCAACCGGGTTATTTCGAACTATGATTTCTTGCATCCAAATTGCATGGGTTCTATAAGAAAATATCATAATCCGACATGATCTAAATTAGTGCGTAGTTCTATTTTACTATATCTGATGTACAAGGATAAATATATAGGTTCTAAATAATCTTTTAATGAATACAGTAGACAGATACAAGTTTGTATCCGATTTTTTTTTCCAGGACGGCCCCGGATACGGATCCGTATTGTAGTTAAAGCACTAGGTCCCTGATAATCAGAGATTGTTTAGGAACTGGTGGCTTATCCATTCTAGAGCTGATGGAAATCAAACCTCAGCAGTGGCCACACATTGATGCAGTCTTTTCACGTATCAAAGACAGGTTTGTTGACTTAACATTGATGCAGTCTTTTCTCGTATCAAAGACAGGTTTGTTGACTTAACATTGATGCAGTCTTTTCTCGTATGAAAGACAGGTTTGTTGGCTTAACATTGATGCAGTCTTTTCTAGAATCAAAGACAGGTTTGTTGGCTTAACATTTTGTCTCGTATCAAAGACAGGTTTGTTGGAAATTAAAGGTACTTTAGGCGTAGTTTCGAAGTGACCCTCCATGGAAAGATGGCAATGTCCGATTCACAACGGTACAGATAAGACTTGGTCCTACTCCAATGCTCAGAAAAGCCTTCCTTGCCTTGTTCAAGACTGTTGCGATTATTAGTAAATAACTGTCCTGATTTGTCTCAGTAAGTCCCCTACTCAATCTCACTGACGCAAACCATTGCTTATAAAATGCGGTATTGAAATTAATTAAAAATTTCGTTTCAAATTCTTTGAACTGCACTTAAAAATACTTTGTCAAAGGTCTTAATGATTCGCTTTAAATGCAGTTAATTAGTTTCTGACCATATTTTAGAAAATTATTTTAATTTCTAATCATGAAAATAATATAAAATTTTTTTTGATGTTTTAGGTAAATGCTTAGTTTTAAGAATTTCCTCAACGTAGAATTTTAAAGGGGATGGTGGAGATGTCATGTTTGATGTAGGGTGGTCATTAGAGGTCATTAAAATTCAATTTGATTCTATTTTAGGAATTTTGATCACTAATTAGGCGTGCAGCCAAAAAAAATTGGAAGATTTGAACCAAAAATGAAGACAGGCCACATCAAACATGACATCTCCACCATCCCCAGTTAGTCAAATATTTTTCATTATTCATTTTTTAGCTTAACTTTTATAAAAACGATATTCCCATTATTCTAAAATATTCTTAGATGGTTGATACATTTTTGAAAAAGATTTAGTTTGCTGCAAATATTTTGAAATTGGAAGAATATAACTTTGTTAAAATTAGTAAACAGTCCCTTTCAGTAACGAAAAGTTCTTCAGGCTTGGATGAACATACTTTATGATATGATATATATATGTCAATTAAATATATCCAGATTTAAGGGAAGGTTTGTGGAGAATTTGTAAAAAATATCTTCCCTTGAAATACTTTATAATTGTGTGGGTAGAGTAAGAGGAGGAGGACAGAGTGATATTATATAATATTCCATAAATAACTTCTGTTTATATCTAGATAACTATTTTTTATCTGTAGGATTGTAGGACGGGAGAGGACTGCTCTAAGGATAAACTATTTGTAGGAAGGGAGAGTACTGCTCTAAGGATAAACTATTATTTATCTGTAGGATTGTAGGACGGGAGAGGAGTGCTTTAAGGATAAACTATTATCTATCTGTAGGATTGTAGGAAGGGAGAGTACTGCTCTAAGGATAAACTATTATTTATCTGTAGGATTGTAGGACGGGAGAGGACTGCTCTAAGAATAAACTATTATCTATCTGTAGGATTGTAGGACGGGAGAGGACTGCTCTAAGGATAAACTATTATTTATCTGTAGGATTGTAGGACGGGAGAGGACTGCTAAGGATAAACTATTATTTGTCTGTAGGATTGTAGGACGGGAGAGGACTCCTCTAAGGATAAACTATTATTTATCTGTAGGATTGTAGGACGGGAGAGGACTGCTCTAAGGATAAACTATTATTTATCTGTAGGATTAGAGGACTGCTAAGGATAAACTATTATTTGTCTGTAGGATTGTAGGACGGGAGAGGACTCCTCTAAGGATAAACTATTTTTTATCTGTAGGATTGTAGGACGGGAGAGGACTGCTCTAAGGATAAACTATTATTTATCTGTAGGATTGTAGGACGGGAGAAGACTGCTCTAAGTATTGTCTGGAACGGATGGGTCAAGCTCTCTATCTCACAAGTTTCTAAGGTTAATATAAACTTGGTTTCATTGTTTACAAATACTTCAACAAACTCTTGACAGAAAAAATCCTCATGCTCTTAAAAAATTGTTTATTTCTAAAAATAAGACACAGTTGTCAAATCTGACTCTCAAAGTTATATAATTTAACCCAGTTTACCCAAAATAACTGATTTAGATTTATAAATGGCCGCATAGAGATCCAATGTATGATCTTTCGTGGGATAAACTGTTTATCTTTATGAACAATATATATTTACTCATGATGCTCAACCTATTTTTAGCTCAAACAGAGGAAATGAATGAGCATCCCAGTATATTTTAGATATTTCCTCTATCAAAATTCTTCTCTTTTTTAAGCTTGTTTTATATAATCCGAAAACCTGGAGATTTCAAAAATATTTAATATTCATTTAATCTTCTCAATTTCTATGATATTTGGATCAAAGTGATGTTCTTTGATGAGTAAATTTACAAATTTCAGCTAAAACTTTTTTTTTGAATTTTGAAATAAAATTTTGTTGTAGGCTAATTTTTGAAATTTTGATCGTTTAATCTAAGATATCTTTTTTTCAGATATTTCTTAAAATTATTGAAAGTTGAGATTCTCTTAACAGTAAAACTAATTGGAAGCGTATAACTAGGAAAAATATGTAACTTCTTTTTCAATGATACATACAGAATATACCGTTCAGAACGGTTATCTCGACTGAAAGGAGTAAAAAAGTGTTTAAGTGGTGAAAGGAAAGTGGAATATTCTCTCTATCATCATACTTATACATAAAACAAAGTGAATTAAATTTGATAATTGGGGGGCATCGGGCCCCCGTCTCAAGTTTCATAAATATATTTTAAAATATTTAATTTTCTATATGTATGCTTGAGACAAATATTTGATTTGATTTGATTTGATTTGATTTGATTATCATTATCATTAAAATTGGTCTGAGTTTAGAGGAACTTACTCCCGGGACCCCATGCTTTTAGACAGTAACTAATATGGGATTTTTATAAACTATTGTAAACATACAGGGAGTCAAAAAAAAGGGTAAATAGCGAGATCTTTCATATAATAAAGCACTTTTGTTTTGGTAATCTCAATTTTTAAAAATATGTAAAAAAAATTTTGAAAAAAAAATTGATAGCCAATCTTTAAGAAAATACGCGAAACAATTTTTACTCAAAACACCTTAAACAGATAAAATCAGTAGTTTTGGAGAATATTTGAATGATGTTCTCTTGTTATCTCTAAGTTTTGAAAGTATTTCCAAAGTTGTATTTAAACCAGACCTAAAGTTTACTCCAGTTCCTCCAGTGTGCTTGAGTTGAATACAAAGTTTGTTTAACTAGGAGGGAAAGTCAATTTTATTCAAAGTTACTCTTCACTCAACGAATGCTAACGTACTGTTAAAAGTAGATCCTGGATGCCTCCTATAAAAAGTAGATTCTGGATCCGTCCAGTAAAATTTGGATCCTTGATCCGTCATGTAAAAAGTGCCACTGGATCCATCCAACAAAAAAAGAGGATCCGGATTCGTTCTTTTTATAAGCGGACCCTGGATCCGTGCTATAAAAACGGATCCTGGATTCGTCTTGTAAAAATCCTGATCCGGGATTCGTAATATTAATTAGAGGATCCGGATTCATCCTGCATAAAGCGGCTCCTGGATCCGTCCGTAAAATCCGAATCTTTCGAAAAAAACGGATCCTGGATTCCTCTCGATAAACGGAATCGGATCTGTCTTGTAAAAAGTGGATCCTGGATACGTTTTTTAAAAAGCGGCTTCAATCAAAAGAAAAAAGATTTTTATTTGTATTGTCTTAAAACTCATTGGCACTTTATGCACTTCTCCCATATATGAAAGTGACTTAGAAAGGTGTACTAAAAATAGAGACCGGGTCAAAGAGTTTAAGTCATAAATGAAGATTTTACAGACATTGGCTGAAACTTAGAACTCTGTGAACTATAAAGAAGTTTGAAAAATATGTCTAATTAGATGTTTTGTTTTAAGAAAAACCTAGTAAGATTTGTTTAGGCCTTGGAGCCAGACTCGGGGGTCCACTTGCAGGGGCGGATACAGGGGGGGGGCGGGGGGACATTCGCCCCCCCCTGAATTTGGAATTTTTTGTTCCTATTTTCAGAATAGCTGCTCAATAGCATGCTTAAGGGAAAGAAACCCTAGTGCAAAACAGGAAAAATATCTTCCCCTGAATTTGGAATTTTTTGTTCCTATTTTCAGAATAGCTTCTCAATAGCATGCTTAAGGGAAAGAAACCCCAGTGCAAAACAGGAAAAATATGTCTTAATAAACTAATGTGTGAAAAGTTAAAAATCTAGTTTTTTAGTCTTTAGTCATTAATTTTGACTCTTTTTGAGTCTTTTAAGTCAAAAAAAATTTTCGCCTGCGCCGCGATTTTTTGTTCCTAATTATGAATTTTTTTGTTCCTAAAATATCTTGCCCCCCTCACTTAAATCCTGTATCCGCCCATGTCCACTTTTTTGCTATCGTGAGATTCGAATCCAGAGAATATTTAAGTTCAAGTTTTAAACTTATGTCTGGAACGATAACAAAAATATCTTCTTTTATCTTTCGCAAAACAAAGTTTAAAGAAAAGCATAAAAGAAAAAACAGCTTAGATATAGAGAATTATCTTGCAGGTTGTTGTGTACAAGTGGGGGGATGTTCTCTCTCAACTACACAACAGTATAACTGACGAGGTGGAACATATTCATCCTCCTCTTCCCATCCCATCCCAGGCTCTTCATCTCAAGATTATTAGAGCTCTAGACTTCTAATTGGATTGATCTTCCCATCCCATCCCAGGCTCTTCATCTCAAGATTAATAGAGCTCTAGACTTCTAATTGGATTCATCTCTTTAAGTTTCTAGTTCCATAGTCTTAAGTAATCAAATAAAATATCAAGTAAAGTTTTGAAATTATTTGTGCAGTCTGAAAAATGTATAAGAAAAAGAACATTTTACAGTAATCAATAATAATACCAAATAAAACTCTGAAATTATTTGTGTAGTCTGAAAACTACATAAAAAACATACAGTTATTAATTATCAAATCATTTGAAACTATTTGTGCAGTCTCAAAAATTATAAGAAAAAAAACGTTTTTCAGTAATCAATTATCATATCATGTCAAGATTAGAAACTATTTGTCCAGTCTGAAAAATTATAAGAAAAAAAAAACGTTTTTCAGTAATCAATTATCATATCATGCCAAGATTTGAAATTATTTGTCCTGTCTGAAAAATTATAAGAAAAATAAACGTTTTTCATTGAAATTATTTGTGTAGTCTGAAAACTACATAAAAAACATACAGTTATTAATTATCAAATCATTTGAAACTATTTGTGCAGTCTGAAAAATTATAAGAAAAAAAACGTTTTTCAGTAATCAATAATCATATCATGCCAAGATTTGAAACTATTTGTGCAGTCCGAGAAATTATAAGAAAAATAAACGTTTTTCAGTAATCAATTATCAAATCAAGTAAACATTTGAAATTATTTGTCCAGTCTGAAAAATTATAAGAAAAGAAAAACGTTTTTCAGTAATCAGATATCATATCAAGTAAACATTTGAAATTATTTGTGCAGTCTGAAAAATTATAAGAAAAAGCTCATTATGCAGTAATCAATTATCATATGAAGAAAATTTTTTTAATTATTTGTGCAGTCTGAAAAACATATGATAAAATGTTCAGTGTACAGTACTCAATCAAATCAAGTAATGTTCATTGTGCAGTACTCAATCAAACCAGGGAGATGAGAATAGTACAATATTTAACCAAGGAAATGAAAATTGTACAATATTTAACCAATAGTACAGTATTAAACCAGGGAGATGATAATTGTACAATATTAAACCAGGGAGATGAGAATTGTACAGTATTTAACCAGGGAGATGAGAATTGTACAGTATTAAACCAGGGAGATGATAATTGTACAATATTTAACCAGGGAGATGAGAATTGTACAATATTGAACCAGGGAGATGAGAATTGTACAGTATTTAACCAGGGAGAGGAGAATTGTACAATATTAAACCAGGGAGATGATAATTGTTGCAGTATTTAACCAGGGAGATGAGAATTGTACAATATTTAACCAGGGAGATGAGAATTGTACAATATTGAACCAGGGAGATGATAATTGTACAATATTGAACCAGGGAGACGAGAATTGTACAATATTGAACAAGGGAGATGAGAATTGTACAATATTGAACCAGGGAGATGAGAATTGTACAATATTGAACCAGGGAGATGAGAATTGTACAATATTGAACCAGGGAGATGAGAATTGTACAATATTAGAACCAGGGAGATGAGAATTGTACAATATTGAACAAGGGAGATGAGAATTGTACAATATTGAACCAGGGAGATGAGAATTGTACAATATTGAACCTGGGAGATGACAAAAGTACATGTTTAACCAAGAGGGCGGTAAAAATAAAAATAAATCAAATTTTGGAGCAAATTATAAAGATTTGTAGGCATTCTAAAAAAGGTGGCAAATTTAAGTCTGGTGGGGCAATTTGAATAAGAATGTGTGAGAATAATATTAAAAATTCAATTGGGGGTATTTTTTAGGAAATGTGGCAAAAATATAAGAATCTGAGCTTATATTGAAAAATGTTAAATTTGAGTTTGCTTAAAGAGTTTAGGGCATAAATGAGTGTAGGTTAAAAAAAATATTACTGTGGGGGCCTATTTTTTTCTTCAAATTTTCGAGAAAAATGGTTATATTTGGAACTATATGGACCCCTGTTATAAGGACTTCTGCCCCCCCCCCTGCGCGCCGTAGATATTAAATGATTGAATTTCGTGATCTTCTAATTAACTATTAATAATCTGAATTCTAGGTTATTTTTATATAAAACTGAATTATTGAATACTTGTGGTCTCAACTCAGCTCGAGAATCTACCAGATCTTAAAGAATGTCCGTGAAAATTGAAAGAGTTTATTTGGCTGTAAAAATTTGGTTTGTAATTCGATAATGTTTTATATAAATGTCAAAATACCATTTCAACCTATATAGAATGTTTGTTTATGTCTTGTTCAATTCCCAGATTACCCTATAAGCTCCGTTATTCGAAGGATTCTTAATTTCTTATACAGGGTGTCCCAAAAAACATGGGAATTCAGTGACGAATTTGAATTCGTCACTGAATTCCCATGTTTTTTGGGACACCCTGTACGTCAATTCACAGTTCTTTAAGGGACACTATAGAGAAATAAATCTGGGGGGGGGGGAATTTTGGACTGTAAATTCAAAACATTTCGCTTCTTGGATACTAGAAAATATACACACAGTCCAATGAGTCCAAACCTTACAAGTACTCTACTTTATCTCTCCTTCAAACAAAATTAGAAGAAAACAGCAAATTATTTTTCTAATACTCGATCAGTTTCAGATTCGAAAAGTGTGATAGCTCTGGTTCTTCTAGGGGGGGGTACTGCCCCAGCTCGGCCCCCCCTCCCATCACTGTGCACGGCCTTGCAAGTTCGGGTGGGGGAAAATGGAATGATCCTCTTTGTTTGTTAGTTAGATTACTTAATAGTATGTAAATTGACGATTCTAAATGAAAGATCCTTCCCGGAAGACTGTTTGGGGGAGGTTCGGAAGCCCTCTGGGGACGCGCACTGTCTCAAATAGGTAAAATGAGGTTCGGAAGCTGTGTGGGGGAGGTTGCCTTCCCTTCCTCATTCAGGTCTGTCTATCTGCGAAAGTGTGTGAGTATCGGAGAACCGGTTTATTCAGCTGAGTAACGTCAGCCAGCCTGGTCCGTCCATATAAAATTCTATGAGTAGTTCTACACTGTCTGCTGCGGATACAGGATACAAACTATAGAAACAAAACAATAGTTGTTTTGATATTTGTTAATATTTTTTAAAGTTAATTACAAGCAGTTTTTTCAACAGGAGGAAGTGAATATTTTCTTTGGTTATTTTTACTAAAATTTTTGGGTTTATGCTAAAAGAGAAACTTCATTTGCGAGCCGAGAATTGGCGTTAATTCTATTATTAATTTATAACTTTTAAGAGTGATTAAATGACTTATTTCAGTATATTAAAATGACACAGGCACAGACAAAGGTTGTCACAAACACAGATGAAGGCTGTTCGGGTAAGTTGTTAAATAAAAATCTTAATTTAAAACCTTTTTTTTCATCCTTAAATTTTACACTTCTTATATTTTTTGGTGTTTGTTTAATATCCTATAGGCTGAATAACAAGTATTATTTTAAGTTAAATGTGATTGGGTTTTAACATTTTTATTGATGTCGGACTGTACTTAGATATTCTGCCGGAGATGAAAAAAAGTCATCCTACTTCACGATTCAATAGGGAGTCCAGTCTAAGCTCCTTGGGTCTGTATGTTCTTTGTTAAACCCATCCAAGGGGGGGTATATATTCACAAACCTGATAAACTAATCAATGGATGTATACCCACCACTCCTTAAAAACTTTTTTATTTTGTTCCTGATTATAGTTTTGTCCAAAATTGCGTCATCAATGTTAGCTTGGCAAGTTTTTTCTAGTGGGGGGGGGGGGGAGTACACAAATTTTAATTTTGGGTTCCTAAAGGTTTTTTCTTAAGCATAGTAGAAAAGTTATATTTTTTCTCAAGTTAATTGCATACCAACGCCTTCAAATTTTACTTTTTGAAAATTTAATTCTTAATTTTAAAAAAACATTTTAAACCATTGTACCTTTTAGAAAATAATATTATACATGTCTACAATAAACAATTGAGATTTCAGTCACGAAACCTCGAAAATAAAATTTTGCCCATTATTAAGAAATGTTTAAAAAACTAAAAGATTAAACTGATATAAATTGATGTGTTTTGTTGTATGTACTATTTATTTTTATATGTTGTTTATTGAAATGGTTTTAAAAATATGTCACAGTATTTAATGCTTTAAAAAGAAAGTTGTCCAATTTTTTTTTTTGTGTCACCCTTTAACTTGTTTATTTTGACACATTTTCTCCATGAATTCTGGTATTTTTTGCGAAGGAATAAATTCGATAATGCTTAAACCGACGGTTTTCATATGATTTTAATAAAACAGAAGAAACCTTTGAAAATAAAAGTTCTCAATGCATGCAGAAAGTACAAATTGAAAAAGGTTATATGTTTTCAAGAATGTTAAGCCTTATAGGAATAGACTAACTATTTATAATACTGTTATTTTAGTTCGCAGTGTTATAAAGTTTTTGGACAGAAATTTTTCTCTATATCGAGAAGGTTCTCGCCTTTTTAGATTAAAAAGGTGAGAACCTTCGAGATATTGAGAAAATTTAATTCCAAAAACTTAATAATAGCACGTCGTGCCAAAATGATAGTGTTATAGGTAATTTTATGAAACGTTTGTGTAGATCAAATAAGCTTTGAAACAAACCAGAAGTCGAAATATAAAGGTGATTTCAATATTTTGGAAATACTTTATTTTTTTTTGGAGAAAATCCGGGAACCATTCAAAACTTTATAGCACACTTGCTATAATGTACAGCTAATTTAACTTCATAGCACGATAATTACTTTATAGCACGTTCATTATGAAGTTCAAGATGAAGTGAGGAAGAATAATAAAGTACACAATAGTTTCATAAAATATTCTATTTGGACAGAAAATTTCTGTTCAAAAACTTGATAACACTGCGAACCAAAATAACAGTGTTGTAAATAGTTATAATGTTTAAAGACGACATAAATATGGAGTCTATAGATATATCTTTTTTCTAATTCCTCATATATTAAGTAGGGGGGTAATCAATCGTTTTTTAGTTTTGTCAGTTTTAAATTACTGTGTTTATCCATATTCTCCATATTCTTATTTTAAACCTTTTCATCCCTTGTAGTCGATTTCTGTTTCTTTGTCTCTCCCTCCTCCCCCCCCCCCGACCACCTAAAAAAAATTGCGTTCAGAACATTAAAAAAAACTCTTTATAATAAACGTAATTTCTGTTTTTATCCATCATTATAAATAATAACTTTTTTATAAATGTTAGATCTTAAGTTTTAGTGATTTTAATTTATTTTGCTAGATAACCCTTTTTTTTGTGTTAGTTAAAAATTTCATATTTGTTTTTAGTTTTAATCGTGATTATTTCAGTGTGCTTGGTTTATATGGAGTGTCTAAATAATGCTTAAAAACATAAAAATAATTAAATGTTCAAGACCCATCTATTTTTTATTAAACAATACGCCTTATCTTTTTATATTTAGAGCGAAACACAACTAGTAAACTGAATCCTTGCACTACTAGTATACTGACTCCATGTACCACTAGTATACTGACTTCATGTACTGCTTGTATACTGACTCCATGTACTACTAGTTTACTAACTTCATGTACTACTAGTATACTGACTCCATGTACTACTAGTACACTGACTCAATGTACTGCTAGTATACTGAATTCATGTACTACTAGTATACTGACTCCATGTACTGCTTGTATACTGACTTCATGTACTGCTTGTATACTGAATCCATGTACTACTAGTTTACTAACTTCATGTACTACTAGTATACTGACTCCATGTACTACTAGTATACTTACTTCATGTATTGCTTGTATACTGACTCCATGTTCTACTAGTATACTGACTTCATGTACTACTAGTATACTGACTTCATGTACTACTAGTATACTGACTCGATGTACTGCTAGTATACTGAATTCATGTACTACTAGTATACTGAATCCTTGTACTACTAGTATACTGAATCCTTGTACTACTTGTATACTGACTCCATGTACTACTAGTATACTGATTTCAAGTATTGCTTGTATAGTGTATACTGACTCCATGTACTGCTTGTATACTTGCTCCATTTACTACTAGTATACTGACTCCATGTAACACTAGAACACGGACTCCTGTACTACTAGCATACTGACTTCATGTACTACTAGAACACTGACTTCATGTACTGCTAGTATACTGACTCCATGTACTACTAGTATATTGACTCCAAGAAATACAAAAATACTGACTCCATGTACTACTAGAATACTGACTCCATTTACTACAAGTATACTGACTCCATGTACTACTAGAGTACTGACTCCATGTACTATTAGTTTACTTACTCCATGTACTACTAGAACACTGACTTCATGTACTGCTAGTATACTGACTCCATGTACTACTAGTATATTGACTCCAAGAAATACAAAAATACTGACTCCATGTACTACTAGAATACTGACTCCATTTACTACAAGTATACTGACTCCATGTACTGCTAGAATACTGACTCCATGTACTATTAGTTTACTTACTCCATGTACTGCTAGTATACCGACTCCGTGTTCTGATGGTTAACTGACTCAATGTACTACTAGAATACTGACTCCATGTACTGCTTGTAGTTGGCTGTTTCTCTGTCCGAGGAGGAGGAGGAGGATCTGGAGGAAGCAACCACGTTATGGTTCATCAGGGAGGATACATCAATATCATCTTAAAGGAACTGTTTGCGTAATATGAAATTAAACGAATTAGAACTTATTTTTTTTAACAATTTTATTGTATCTATTTAAGTATGTTTCTTGGGAAAAGTCAAAGTGGGAGCAATTGTATCACTATAGCGATTTATACATTATGTTCTTCTATACCCAATTGGAATGCAGAAAATCCTGAAAAAAATGAAAGAATTCATCGAAAAAAGGATTAAATGTTCGTAAATACTAAGTTGATAAAAATGTTGAATATCCTACACACACAAAATGATAGATGATCAGATTATACTAGTTTATTCTGCATCTTATATAATCTTAAACCTGATTTTACAAGAGAAAAAATCTTGATTAAAATAAGTGAAACTCTATCCCCTACCCTTAAGAGAAATCGTGAAGGCTTCTCTCTGATTCAACAGAGACCCTATTCTTTTTATATAAAAGTAATAAAAATATATTGGTCTCGATAAATATGCTGCATTTGCATTGATAAAAATATTTGACCATATTTGTTTATATTGTTCATGAAAAGAAAAGAAAATTCCATAATTCTATTTGTACAGTGTACATATTTTATTTAAAAATCACTCCCCCTTTATGTTCAAATTTGTTTTCACAATGTGTAATGTGTATGTAGTTTCAAGGGTTTATTAACCCTTCAATTAAGGTTTTTTGAGGGAATAGATGATAATGTGTTTTTGAGGGAATAGATGATAATGTGTTTTTGAGGGAATAGATGATAATGTGTTTTTGAGGGAATAGATGATAATGTGTTTTTGAGGGGGAGGGGTTGTCAATGAAAGTTAAAAGTTTAAGCATGAGTTGCTTTTCCAAATAAAGGCACTTATTGGTAAATAAATTATGTAGATGTGTTGAAATTGTTGAAAATGAATATCCCTGTTTTGAAATGAATATTGTTGGTTTCTAATCCAGATATCCACGGAGAATACTAGGTCGAGACATTGTGATTCTAACTCACAGGCAACAAACAGCTGGAAGGTAAGAAGAAGAGTACATTTACAAAAGTAAATTTGTTGAACATAAATTAGCTTGTCTGTCTGTATCCAATTAGTGGCTAAACTGATTGTGATCAAATTCGTATGAACCCAGGGAAAGTTTATGAACATATTTCAAACTAATTAAAGTACATCTTTGGTTATTGTTAAGATCTATTATCTGCAATATACATGGTTTATTTTCAAGTTTCTCCTTTTTCCCAATATTTTACCTGTCTGTTAGATTGTCCTTGATAATTATCTCCCCCTCTATAAAGCAGATTAGGGGTAGAAACTATTAGGAGTTAGCGGGGGGAGTGAAAAGAAAAATTTCACAGTATTCAATTTTATTTCCACTTTCCAGGGGAGGGGAAGGGGGGAGCGGATACTAAAGAATAAATATATTTACGTTTTCTAAAAAAAACTGCTTCATATTGGAATCCTATTCAACCCGCAAATGCCGGGCTAAAGTTGTTTTTTATTTATCTATTTCTGTAGTTTCCTGAAAATATTGACCATTCCAAACCAATTCAGGATAGTTGATATTTTCCATTTGGACTCAGATATTTACAAGAATTAGAAGGAATCTAATAAACCATCCTGTACACTGAGATAATATAAACAAATTGTGAAAATATAATATTGGTAATTTGTTTCTTCTCCATTCACAATGGACTAAAATATTCACATTCTGGCAAAGTTTGGTAACAACTCATTTTGAGCTAGAAAAAACCGTTTGGTTTAAAATCTTTTTTGAAAGGTCTGCGAAATAGTTAAATTTGTTCGAAATTGGATTAATCCCATTTGTTGATAATTGGTTTTTGTAACTGTTTAGTTCCATGTCAATTTTTGCATTGTAAATTGGTGAATGGTCGCGGTAAAAACTGGATTTACAAAAAAATTATATTTTTTATTTCTGTAGGTTCCACAGTTTTTTTCCAATTCTCAGTAGGATCATATCTTCCGCCAGGCTTGATTAGTTTTTACAGAATTGTGAGAAATATTAAAAATAATACAGAAAAATATTTTAATTTTAAATTTAACCACAATACCCGACAGGACAGGCTTTCAGATTGTAATAATAAATAATGGAAAACAAAGACAATTAGCACCTCAACCTATTTTGAACCTATTTTAATACTTCTTTCCTAAAAATCACCTAAATTTTATCAACTTTATTGTGGAAAAGATATTGCGTTTGTTGAGAAATTTAAGTAATTTATTAGGAAAATCTTTTGTTTAAAGATCAAAAATCTCTTTTAATATTGTTTTATTTTCTGTGAACGAATTTAATTAATTGTTGTTCAAGTTTATCTTCTAATAGTTTTCTAACTAATTGAAAACTAAAACATATTTTAAGCTTTTTTATTAAATGGAGAAAATCATATTTTTACAATAATTCTCATATTTAAATATAGTATAGAAGTAATTTCGTATTTCATCAGTTATTAAAATAGGTTTTTAACATAAACGTAGAAGTACGGACTAGAGTCGTTATTGACTATGGAATTTCGACCAATCCAAAATCATACTTTTAGCAAGTTCACCCTTTTGATGCGGATCCAAACCTTTCTCCTATCTATTACTGCTGAAGCTTGACTCTGGAAGGTGTTAATAATCTTATTTTGTATGTTTCAGTTGGTCTGTTTTTTTTCTTCACATTTTTAAGCACAGCAGAGCCATTAGTTCAATCCTTTAAGAAGGTATCTTTCGTAATATCGTTATGGATCCAGTTTAGTCTGCATAAGGAGCGGGATTTGGTAGGACCTCGGGTTGGTTTTGTGTGTTAGTTCCGACTCCAGGTCCAATAAATAGGTTTTATTAAATCTTTATCTCTCTGTTCTCCTTATATACATATATTACAGTGTCCTGATCCTGGGTGTAAGACTATAAACTCTAATATAGTTGACTACTGTGCATCTTGTCATCTTCCAAGGTTAGTTAATTCTTTACCTTTATAGTAAAACTTACTTTCCAGTTCTTTTCTATCTTTCTTCTTTTCAGGTTTTTTGCTTTCTTTACACTTTACAGTTTCCCCCCTTTTACTTACAGGTCGTTATGCTTTTCTTTACAGTTCTCATTTCTTATAGAACTCTTTTCTATCTTTCAGTTCTTCATGTCTGGTTTTTTGCTTTCTTTACAGTTTCCTTCCGTTTACGTATAGGTCGTTATGCCTTTCTTTACAGTTCTCATTTCAAAAAGAACTCTTTTCGTCTTCTTCTCAATTCTCAATTCTTGCCGTCTTCGGTTACCCTTTCGTTTTCCTTCCAGTCTTCCTTTTTACCCCTAAAATACATCTTTTAATCAGAAGTAATTAAACCCAATCCTGATTCTCTTTCTTTGTAATGTGATTTCCGTCCTAACTTTAAGAAGTAAGATTAAATTGTTTCTAAAGTGTGTTTTTAATCCTATATCTAGTTTTCTAAAACCTTCTCTCTAACAAGTTCTATAAAAACTCCAGGTATTAAGTTAACTAGATTCCCAGCAATCTACTGATCCTTACATACAGTTAGAAACTTTATCTATAGGCAATTTAGTTAATAAGGAATACATTCATGATCTTTCTTGCTGTATAATAATACACTCAACTGTTGTATTCTTTTACATATTTGTAATTTTCTCGCGATCTTTCTATTCTTTATACTTGTATTAATATATCAAACCAATGAGATAATACTAACAGTATTAGAATTATCATTTATCATTTGTAAAAGAGACAAAGAAACCTAAGAAATGTTTTTTTTCTTAAAAGATTTTCTTGTTTCTAGAAATATTCCGTGATCTAGGTGAATTGTATTAACATTTTGAACCTAGAAATCCCTTTGATTGGTATTAACTATAAANTTCCAGTATTCTTGTACTCCAGGAATATATACTCTCAAAAAAATGCCCGTCCTATTTAACTCTTGAAGGGGTTTCCTCCCTCCGATTTTAAGGGAAATAAATTTTGCGAGACAAAGACTCTCAAAAGTTAGTTTCGGGTGGGGGGCGTGACAATATATATCCCTGAAGTACTCTGAACCTGAAAATATTCAATTTATCCTCCAGAGGCAGGTTCTCTGGCTGGGAGACTCTAGGAGAAGTTTTACCATTTATTCTCATTAATATTCTTTACACTCAACTAGGTTCTATCTTTAGAACCCTTTAGCTGGATAAACTCGAAATAAATTTTATAGCATCTCAAATAAAATGGAATTTTAACTCTTGATGATGTTCAGGGTGTATTAACTTAACTATTTAAATCTATTCCTGGTGGAAACAGGCTTTCTTGCCAATATACGTCTCATTAATGTTCTTAAAAGAATATTAATTTTAATGAAATATTAACTCCTTTCACTTCTTCACCAATTCAGTTTTGATTAAACAGCGACGATTTGACTTAATTGTTGAAGATGAAGTTAAGTGAAAGATAAATTCATAATTATTTATTTTTATTTAGACATTCTACCCACCAGTTCAAGCGCGGAGAGTCCAAGATCTTAAAACAGTTGTAAATATTAAAGTAAATTTTTTTATTATCATTACTCAAATTTTTTAATCCCTATATCTTTGCAACCTGATGATATTATTCTTTTCAAACTTAGGTAATTTGATCTAACAGAATCCATAGTTAAAAATATCTATTTGGTTGCAAAGATATAGGGATTAGAAACTCGGGAGTTTGTTGCAAAGACTCCATTCCTATATAATGAACAGTTATGCGAGGATTAACCTTCAATGGAAAAATATTTTTCCTATTCAAATCTAATTAGCTTCATTATCATCATTCAGCCTTATCTTTTCTCCTGTAAGCTCCATTATTCCTCTATACACATGATATTACTCATAATTAAATAAAAAACAGAGGTATTTTGTAAAAGTGGGGCGGATAGTGTTTTAAGAGTTGTGTGTTAAATTGCTCCACTCAGAATTTCGAATCTTTTTATCTTTATTAGATATCTTGCTTCACTCAGAATTTCGAATCTTTTTATCTTTGTTAGATATCTTGCTTCACTCAGAATTTCGAATCTTTTCATCTTTAATTTATATCTTGCTTCACTCAGAATTTCGAATCTTTTTATCTTTAATATAAACCATGTCATTAACACCATTTTCCTCGTTTTTGTCCTATAAATTTCTGCTTTTAATTTCTCTCTAAATGAGGGATTCCCCCCTGTTCTAGTTGCGCCTTTGAAAACATCATACAATATTAAAAAGGAAAAGTGTACACATTACTAAAATGTTGTATGGCTTAAAAAAAAGTTTTTTTTTTCAAAAGAAATTTTTATTTCGGGTTTTTTGAAAACATTCCATGGTTTTTTGGGTATTAACTTCAAAGTTTGGATGTGTTCCATCATTTTTTATTTCCTTTATAAAAATTTAATTTTTTGGGGAGAAATAGTTTTTTTTTTCAATTCGAGCTAACAGAAGATCTTTTATAGGTTATTCAGATACCATAAAAGAGAACATTAGAAGTTGTAAATCTACGAAATTCTAATTCATAGATTGAAGAAAATAATCAGACATTAAAAATCTACAAAATGCATGGCATATATACTTGCCAAATTAATGATGAAAAGCTTGCAAAGATTACTTCAGTATAGTTGTGAAAACATTTTGTTTTGTGGATTGCTTCCCACCAGCTTTAAGTGAATTAAACAGAGAAGGAGCTTTCTGAATACAGCTTTAAAGAGACTGTAAGCGTAATTTCAAGTGACCCTCCATGCAAAGACGGCATTGACCGATTTTCAACTTTATGTTAAAGTTGAAATTAGACCCTTCTTTGTGAACTGTTTATTTTCATTTGCGGTGTCTGGAAATTTGACTTGCGCATTTCTTGCTTATAAGAAACAATAGAGAAATTATCAGAATAAACCCCTTTTCGGTTCAGGAAAACGACAATATCGTCCACAATGTTTGATCAGATGAAGGTTTCAAGGGTACCGTTGTAAATCGGGCGGTGTCATCTTTGTATGAAGGGTCACTTGAAATTACGCTTACAGCTCTGTAAACTCTCCTTTATATAAATGTAATTATCGTCTAAATTGCTAAACTTATTTCTCCAAAAAAAAACTTGGAAATTAAGGTTTTTTAATATTAATATTTTTTTTAGGATGGAGACAGACCTTATAAATCTGGTTTGAGTTGTTAAAACGCTTATCACGATCTTTCCCATCCGCAGCGTCTTTCCTATCCCAGTTTATTTACTCATGTTTATACCACAAGTAAAGGTTAATTTTAGCTTGAGTTCAATACAGGAAGTGATCCTAGCTTTTTTATTCGCTCCAGTTTGTACTTGGCGTTTTGAATTCATCCTTGGTCTAGTAAATACCAGGAGTTCAGGTCCATCCTTGCTGTAGTATATACCAGGAGTTCAGGTCCACCCTCGCTCCAGTATATACCAGGAGTTCAGGATCCATCCTCGCTCCAGTATATAGCAGGAGTTCAGGATCCATCCTCGCTCCAGTATATACCAGGAGTTCAGGATCCACCCTCGCTCCAGTATATACCAGGAGTTCAGGATCCACCCTCGCTCCAGTATATACCAGGAGTTCAGGATCCATCCTCGCTCCAGTATATACCAGGAGTTCAGGATCCATCCTCGCTCCAGTATATAGCAGGAGTTCAGGATCCACCCTCGCTCCAGTATATAGCAGGAGTTCAGGATCCATCCTCGCTCCAGTATATACTAGGAGTTCAGGTCCATCCTCGCTCCAGTATATACTAGGAGTTCAGGATCCATACTCGCTCCAGTATATACTAGGAGTTCAGGATCCACCCTCACTCCAGTCTATACCAGGAGTTCAGGATCCACCCTCGCTCTAGTATATACTAGGAGTTCAGGTCCATCCTCGCTCCAGTATATACCAGGAGTTCAGGATCCATCCTCGCTCTAGTATATACTAGGAGTTCAGGTCCATCCTCACTGTAGTAAATACAAGGAGTTCAGGTCCATCCTTGCTCCAGTATATACCAGGAGTTCAGGATCCACCCTCGCTCCAGTATATACCAGGAGTTCAGGATCCATCCTCGCTCCAGTATATACTAGGAGTTCAGGTCCATCCTCACTGTAGTATATACAAGGAGTTCAGGTCCATCCTTGCTCCAGTATATACCAGGAGTTCAGGTCCATCCTCGCTCTAGTATATACCAAGAGTTCAGAGTCCATTCTCGCTCCAGTATATATAAGTTCAGGATGCAGAATCCGTTCTTGCTCCAGTATTATTAAGAGTACAGAATCGGTTCTTGCTCCAGTATAAAACAAGAGCACAGGATCCATCCTAACCTACAATAAAAAATTGTAAACAGCAGCCAAATATTTATTGTTGTTATATGTCGGGTGGCTTGCCAATATTGTATAGTGTACCTGTATCAAAATATCTGTTCTATACTCCATATACCATACACTCAATACATACAAACCTTTGATCACCTTTGATGCTTTGTAAACCTTGTGTTTACTGTAATTGTTTAGTGTAAATATCTTAATTTTAAATTCCAAATTTTGAATCTTCTCTTAGAAAACAACTGATCCAAATAGCGAGTTTTCCTGAAGCCCTTATTGTTTTGAAAGAAAAAATGGAAATTTAGACATCATTTATGAAACTTTAATGATTTAAGAGTAGTTGAGATTTGCAACGTTTTCACTCTCTCAGAATTCAAAAGAAAGGTTTTCAAAAAATTTATATTAACTCGTCTTCATTTTGAACTGAAATTCATAAAACAGAGAAAGAAGATATTTGATTTAAAGTTATACAAGTCATAGCCGAACTTAGATTTTTTAGATTTTGGTTCAATGCTCATGAAAATGAAACTGAATAGTTTGACGTTGTGAATCTCAACTGCAAATACTGAAAATTAAATCGTATCAAATTCTGTACACTTTCCAGAAAGCCTTCCTCTAACCAGAAAACAGATTTGAATTTAATTATCAAGTTTTAGATGCATAGTTTTAGATTTACAAGTTTAATTCAGTATTTATATTTGGCATTTAGTTTTGTAACAGGGTAAATCAAGAACTAGTCATATGAAATGTGATATTACAGATAAATTTATTATATTATTAGATTTATATATCAATGTTTACACGCACATAAACCCATGGATGTTATTTTGTTTTGACCGTTCTTCTTGTAACTGTATCCTGTTCCACTTGAAACTGTATCCCGTTCTAAGAACCGGATCCGGTTCCTTTTGGAACTATATTCCGGTCCTCTTGTAACTCTGTCTTGTTCCACTTGAAACTGTATCCCGTTCTAATAAGAACCATATTCGGTTCATTTTGGAACTATAACCTGTTCCTCTAAGAACTGAATTCTGTTTCGCTTTAAACTGTATCCCGTTCCACTTTGAGCTTCATATTTTTCCACTCAGAACTGTATCCTGTTCCTCTAAAAAATGTAGCCTAGTCCTATCCATTAAGAACTGTATCCTGTTCCACCCACTAAGAACTGTATCTTGTTCCACCCACTAAGAACTCAATCCTGTTCCACTAAGAACTGTATCCTGTTCCATTAAGAACTATATCCGGTTCCACTAATTGAACTGTATTCTGTTCCGCAAAGAAGCGTATTCTTTTCCACTAAGAACTGTATCCTGTTTCAATAAGAACTATATCTTGTTCCACTAAAAACTTTATCCTGTTTATCTTGTTCAAGCAATGTGATGTTGTTCATGCTTAATACTTTCACAAACTTAACTTTATATTCCTCCAGAATATTTTATTCTATTTTTATTTATTCCACCAAAAAATTTAAAAATTAGCATAAATATAATGCATAAAAACATGTTTTAAAGATTGTTAACTCAGTTTATCAAATATATATTTTCCAGTTCCCCGAAATAATTATAAGATGTATTTTTGTGTTAAAAAGCAATGAACACTATGTAAAGAAATCTTGCCAAAAATAGATTAGATACGTTAATGTTCTATGTTTACTGTAACTGAGCAGAACTTTCTGTTCCAGATTTAAAGAATGGTTTCTCAGACTTGTACGTCGTCTCCACCCTCAACATGTCGAACTTAAACATATCCACGTCGGATACCATCTCCGATCTTCCTGAAGGACTTGGAGTTGAAGAGAATGATCACCCAAAGGTTGAAAATGATTCCGGAGACAGATCGGATTCCGGATTCGGTTCCAGTTTGAGTAGTCAGCAAAGTACGCCATTCTTATCAGACAGCAAGGTATAGTAAACATCAAAATCTACGAGTCTCCTTCTCAGCTTCTATCATATCTTTCAATCAATTGCATATCCCTGTTCCTATCATATCTTCGCTCTCGATCATTGCGTTCTGCCAATCCTCATTAGGTTTTATCCTCTCTTCTCCTATTATACCCTTCTACCTATCCTCATTAGGTTATATCCTCTCTTCTCCTAGCATACCCTTCTACCAATTCTTCTACTCAGATCTTCTATCTTCTTCCCGTCATACCCTTCTACCAATTCTCCTTCTCAGATCTTCTATCTTCTTCCCTTCATACCCTTCTACCAGTTCTCCTTCTCAGATCTTCTATCTTTTTCCCGTCATACCCTTCTACCAATTCTTTATCTCCTGTTCCACCTTCCAAAATACCGTTAACCAATTTTCTATTTCTTTTTTCATTTCCTTCCATCATTTTCTTCTTTCAATTCTCAATCTGCTCCTATCCTCTCTTCTCCTTCCATCATACTCTTTTACTTAATGTCTGTCTTATTTTCTATCCTATTTTCTCCCAGTAAATATTTTCTTCACTCTCTTCGTACATTTCCCAACTTGAATCTTCTAGAATTTATTTTGCTTAAAATATTTATCCATGAATAATCGAGTAAAATTTGCAATAGTTGCAAGCTGTCAGGTTTTATATTTAGCTTTTTCAGTCTAAAAGTTGTATTCAAAAATTCATTTAATGACGTAGAAATACAATTTATTCCCAGTATTCTCGTATTCAAGAGAACTTCTAAGGATTCTCTATGTAAGTATTGTGTATCAGGGAGACACTAATCTATTCTATTCAAGGAGGAGAAATTTGTCAGTCCTGACCAGGATGAATCCATTAAACCGACAAAACCCTCTCTTCTGCTCCGACTGTTTGAATCTAAACTGTTCGATCCAGCACTCTCAATCTATTATTTATTCATCACCAAGGAACCAGGAGTACTGGAGTATATTGGGAACCGTCTCTTCAGGGACCTTTCATTCATATTTGATATTTGTAATTTAGTCATTTTAGAGATGGATCTATTTAATTTTAATCAGGTTTTTCTTAAAAATAATACTTTTATTTTCTTGTTTATTTGTTTATTTACCTTATATTAAAGAAGAATGAGTACTATTTCTTTTAATTTCTAATAATTCCTTGTTTTCCATTGACAAAATTTTGGAAAAGTTAATGAAATAGTTGATATTTAGTTTTCTGGAATCGGATATTGACTTTTATCTTCCACAGTTGGTTAATATGTACATCACTATGCATCCGGTAGCTGAGGTTCTTCATCCATACCTTGTCTTGCGCTGCAGGTAGAGTAAACCTTGTCTTGCACTGCAGATAGAGTAAACCTTGTCTTGTACTGCTGGTTGAGTAAACCTTGTCTTGCGCTGGAGGTAGAGTAAACCTTGTCTTGCGCTGCAGGTAGAGTAAACCTTATCTTGCGCTGCAGGTAGAGTAAACCTTGTATTACGCTGCAGGTAGAGTAAACCTTGTCTTGTACTGCAGGTAGAGTAAACCTTTTCTTGTACTGCATTTAGAGTAAACCTTGTCTTGCGCTGCAGGTAGAGTAAACCTTGTCTTGCACTGCAGGTAGAGTAAACCTTGTCTTGCACTGCAGGTAGAGAAAACCTTGTCTTGCACTGCAGTAAAAGCAAACCTTATATTGCGTTGTAGGTAGAGCAAACCTATAGTTTTTCCCTATCTCAACTGTAAGAAAAGCAATCGTAGTTTAAAATTTCTATTTCTTAAATAAATGGAAAGCATCATATGTTCAAAATGGATGAAAAGAAACCTATTTATATAATGGATTTAGTTGATGCCGGTTCAGAAGTACGAGATTTGTAGAGTAAACCAATACTTAAAGTTTAAAGGGACTGTTCCTAAAATTCACCACTTATAGAAGAGTGTGTCGATCGATTTACAACGGTACCTGTCAAACCGTGTTATCGTCGTATTCTGGAAGTATTCTGCGCTGTTTTTGAAGCAAATTATATTTTATAAGAAACCACAATTTAAACAAATCCATTTTAAAGTTAGGAACATGAACATTTCATTCTTGATTATTCAGAGGAGTAAGGGCACTGCTGTGGTTTGCACATACCATTCTATATCATCTACAGTCCATTTTAATGAATGACAGCTGTACCTTTCCTCTTCTCTTACGTCACTCATGCTCTTTTTCTAGTCCTCTATGTTGTCCATACAGCCGCGGCCACTCATTCTTATCTATTTAATGAAAAAATATTCTTGATCCTTACAACTCCAAACTAATCCCCCCCCCCTTTTTTACAATCCTTCTAAATACTCATTTTGGTGTAAATAGTTTATAAAGGTTTCCCTGATTTTATTTCTTTAAAAACATATGCAATTCATCAATTAAAGTAAAATGAATTCAAATCTATTTTACTACTAACCAACCATCCTCTCCTTCCTTTTCCTCCCAAACTAATCCTACCAAATACCCAGATCAATTCCTCGTCCTCTCTTAATTGATATTATCTTTCCCTAAACTAATTCTTGATTTAATTATTTAGGTTTTTACACTTAATACAATTAATGAATGTAAAGCCTATTATCCTGAAAAGCTCTCCCCACTTTACACTAATTAGATTCTAGATAGTTTCTAGTTAGTTGTAATAACTAAGTAGTCTTAAATTACTTTCAGTAGTTTTTCCTGTAAATGGCATCCTTAAAACAATTATCAAGGTTAGATTATAACTTTTCCATAAAATCTATCCCAAGAACAACTAGTACTAATTCCTCAAATCAACTACTCCCCCCGCCTTCTTAGTCAACTTATGTCTACTTCCAATATCTATGCACATAGTTTAAAAGGATTTATTTAGGGAATGTGCTGATTTTTCCTTAAAATGCGCCTGGTTACTTGAAGCTTACAGTTTTGGTCACAAGAAGAAATCTCAAGGATCTCGACTTCGAACCTTGATTCTCTCCGGGGAGCTGGTTCCTGCCAGACAAGGAGAAAACAGCACAGCTTGGAAGACAAGTTTCCGGGGATATAAATGTCCGGCTGTAACTCCTAAACCAGCTCCTGATCTCCTTACTGCCCCTAGACCTCACGAGTTCCATACTCAGGTTCAGTATTATTAATATTTTATCAATATCTCAAGTATTTATTTATCTTTCTCCGGATTTGCGGGTATTTGGACTCATTGATCATTATTGTTATATCAGTATTATGAGGATTAGGTTTGATGGATAGAAAAATATCCAAAGTAGGAAGGTTGATAGCTCAACAATTTAGCTCTTTTCTTAACAGAGATGAATTATTTGAAAAATGTAATTTTATAAAAATCTAAATTTTCAGGCGTCAACTATAGAACTGTTGCCTGTAATTAATATTAAAACTCCGATGCGAACCCATACTAGATCAAGATCAGATGCAACAGGTCTCCAACCCCCCTCGTCCTGCAGGATTCCTCCGCCTGAGCTCCGACCCAGGCTTCAACTAGGAGATCTTATGTCAGGCAGAGCATTTGATAACGGTTGTCACTGCCTAGAATCCAGGCAGGCAGCTGTTAATGAGCTGAGGGGGAAACAAACACACTGTGCCTGTAATGCACCCAGGTTGCAACCTCAACTAGAGTTTCTCAAGGTCAGTCATAGGGTAGAACTAGTTTGGATGGGGGGAGGGGTATAACTTTTTCTTCTTCAACGATTCCGGCCATCTGTGTTACTTTGGAAACTTCATTACTCAATACTTACTTCCCCTGTATATTTTTCTAAATTTGTTTATTAGCTAGAACCAGAAAAATGATATAATTGTGGAGTTGGAAGATGATTTTTAAACAATCTTATCTGTATTTAATGCTTTTCATAACTCAAATAGTTTTACCATACCTTTAAACTCAACTTATTAAGTGAAACTACTATCCATGATACTATCATGCACAATTCATGTTTTTTTTTCATTGTAAACTAAGATCATAACTTAAAGGGAGTGTTCGCGAAAAATGAAAGGGGGTATAGGCTTAATGCGATAAAAAAGCGCTTTTGATCGCTACTAATCTTACTTCTATCTGTTGCGTCTGTAAGGAGAAAATTGTTAAAGACGTTTCATACCGAAGAACGTAGTGTCCATACAAATTGAGAAAATTGCAACATACGACTTAGACCGTAAAAAAATCAAGTTAATTTCAAACAAATCATTCGGATATTACAACCTATAGTCATCGATTATCTTTCGCCTCATTTGTATATAGTTGATTTTTCTTAATATGTTTTAATTGTTATGATCTGAGAGTTACATTTATTCCTGTTTCGAGGATTTTTGTTAATGAAGACGACATTTTCATATTTTCCAGGAATGTTCGAAAACAAGTTGTAAGCTAAATATTATTTTAAAAAACAAAATCAAAACTAGTATGAAATATCAAAAATATATAAATGTGGCGAAAGATAATCGATGACTATAGGTTGTAATATCTGAATGATTTGTTTGAAATTAAATGGATTTTTTTACGGTCTAAGTCGTATGTTGCAATTTTCTCAATTTGTATGGACGCAATGTTATTCGGTATGAGACGTCTTTAACAATTTTCTCCTTATAGACGCAACAGATAGAAGTAAGATTAGTAGCGATCAAAAGCGCTTTTTTATCGCATTAAGCCTATACCCCCTTTCATTTTTCGCGAACACTCCCTTTAAGTTATGATCTTAGTTTAAGTTTAAGTTTAAAAGTCTTCTTCCCATTTCACAGTTTGATGTGTCCCGACGTATCAAGAAATGTTCACTGTATCCGTTGAACATCATATCTTTAATTATTTCTAAATCAAAGGCTCTTGTTTCTATCGGGAAACGGCTTGGGCAGCTACCGGACCGAGAGAGTAAAACTCAGAGGTTGTTGGCGGAGCTCTCCATGTTGAACCTGAACCTGCCTGCCAGGGTCTGGTTACCTCTACACTCAGATGAGTTCCCACACCTGGTGGTTCGGATACCTCCCCAGGCAGCCAGTGTTCTCAACTCTAAAGACAAGGAAGGAGAAAAGAAAAATATATCTTTTGAAATATTTATTTACAATTTTTACATAGACCATCTTTGGAAAATGGTTTGTTTAAAAATTTTCTTAAAGAAAAAGAAATTATAGTTCAGATAGAATTTGAAATTTAATTATTTTTTAATTTTTACCCTATACCCCCACTCTCTTTAATGCTGAAATAGTTTTGATATTTAATATTATGAATTTTGATGATCATATTTTATCTATCTCTGTATCCAGGCTCCTTATATTATCTATGTTGAAGTTATCTCAACGGAGAATTTAGCAACATCACAGGTTCCGAAGAAAATTGTCAAAAACTTGAGACAGGTTAGTTTTTTCATTCAATCCCCTTAAACTTTAGGAAATGACAAGTATTAAATCGTAATATTTTCCAGCAAATCTAGATTTTTTCCCAATAAATATGTTTGGCGTTTGCCTCATGATATTGGATTTAGATTTTCAGGACATTACTGAAAATTTACAACGTTAAATTATTTTGTCAAATTGTACAAGGCTAATTATGAAATAAATTTCCTGCAGAAAATTCAGGGTTGATTATTTTGGACTATGAATATGATATGGACGCTTAAGGAAACTTTGCAGAACACTGGCCGAGTTTACCTTATCTGTATTTACCATGTTAACTCTTCAAGACAAGATAGTTTCTGGTTTAAAGATAAAAAAGAGAACTTGGGTATGAATATTGAAGTTGTCACTCTGTCTAATTACAAAGTACTAGCTTGGGAACCAAGCTTTGCCTGAAAATAAATTTCGCTGTAAAAGATACTTATACCAATGCTAAGAACATTCTTGTGGTTCTACCGAGTTTTCCGATCAAAGTAATAGCCAAATCGGTGAAAAAAGACAAACAAACAGAGTACTACTAAACATATATATATATATATATATATATATAAACTATCTTGGGAATTCAAGCTTTGTCTGGAGTTTTCCCTATTGAAGTCAACCTAGTCAATTTAGAATTTTAAACCAGGCTAAGACCCTTCACGTGGTTCTAAAGTGATCCACAATAAAAATTTGAAGCAAATCAGTTTAAGGATTCATGAGTTATGATCGGACAGACAAACCGAAATTACTACTTTATATAAAGAATGGTGATGTGTCCTCATTTTAGCTGGCTATATTTATCAATATTCTCTGTTGCAAAATAGGACTCACTAATGATGAAGCACTAATGAGAAAATACATTGAGGACATCGAGGACGCACATTAAGGAAGTAAATTGAGAACACAGTATTGAGGAGTTACTATTGAGGACGCACATTGAGAGGACGGACTTACGTGTGACATACATTTAAACATAGATACTTAACGTTTACCCGCGCTTGGTATTTTAACATGATTTAAGCTGAACTGCCCAGTGTAACCAGTGGAATTTAAAAAAAAAAATTTTACCCAATGTTACTCACTTGGTCCCTCAAAATATTTGAGCCAATTTGGTCCAGCCGTTTGGTCAGTTAATAGCTAATACATATATAAATGAGCGAAGAGCTATATTGTATAGAAATAATATTTAGGCAAAATCTGAGGAACGGCTGGAAAACCCTGATCTAGATAATATAAACGGATCCTCTCTCCATGAATGTGCGTCCTTGTCTTCCTTCTCCTGGACCGGGGTTCCTGACGAGGCTGAGTGTTGGTCCCAGGTAACATTACCCTTATATTCAATTATATTAGTTTAAACCTGATCCAACCCCTCCTGGAGATATAGGATATTTATTTTAACAAGGATGATGACGAGATATCCGCTCAGTACCAAACCTTGAGAAAACTCAAGGACAGAGACACAATTAGTCAAATGTCCGTGGATTCAACGGACTCTAGAGAACCTGTCTTTGTTGCTGCTATTGATATTCGTCGTCGACTCTCTGAATCCATAAACGGTCCTAAAACCAAGAGTGGGTTTAAAAGGGACCCTGAAGACCCCTCAGCGAGTGTTCTAAAAGAACCTTGGGAGGAAAAAGGTAAAGTTATATTTTATTCTCATCCAATTAAATTGGTTTTAAAGGGATTGCTCCTGAAAAATAAGGGGGATAGAAAGAACTATGATTAATTTTTCAACTACAATTAATACAAAATGTCAAAAGAATTTTTATGTAAAACTGAATAAATCAACAATTTTATCAAATTATAATTGTAGAGCCTGTAATTATTCATGATCACGGCCATTCAGATTGATCTGTATCCAGCATGTTTTAAATAAAATTAATTAACAAATGATTGTTATTTACTCAGTAAAAAGGATCCGGGAGAATAGTCCGTATGGGAACCTAGAAACCTGGAATCTCTTATCTGTGATAGTTAAATGCGGCGATGATCTGAGACAGGTTAGTTGAATGTGATAGTTAAATGCGGCAATGACCTGAGACAGGTTAGTTGATAGTGATAATTAAATGCGGCGATGATCTTAGACAGGTTAGTTAACAGTGATAGTTAAATGCGGCGATGATCAACACAGATAGTGGATAGTGATAGTTAAATGCGGCGATGATACGAGACAGGTTATTTGGTAGTGATAGTTAAATGCAGCGATTATCTGAGACAGTTTAGTTGACTGTGATAGCTAATTACGGCGATGACCTGAGACAGGTAAGTTGACAGTGATAGTTAAATTCGTCGATGATCTGAGACAGGTTAGTTGACTGTGATAGTTAAATGCGGCGATGATCAACACAGACAGTTGTCAGTGATAGTTAAATGTGGCGATGATATGAGACAGCTTTGTTGACAGTGATAGTTCAATGCGGCGATTATCTGAGACAGGTTAGTTGACTGTGATATTTAAATACGGCGATGACCTGAGACAGGTTAGTTGACAGTAATAGTTAAATTCGGCGATGATGTGAGACAGGTTAGTTGAATGTATAGTTAAAGGCGGCGATAATCTGAGACAGGTTAGTTAAATGTGATAGTTAAAAGCGGCAATGATCTGAGACAGGTTAGTTGACGGTTATTTGATGAATTGGTTGACGGAATCAAATTTGATTGATTGATGGAATGATTAATTGATTGAATTATTTCAGGAACTGTTAGCTTATCAATATTTAACACTACTTCAACGTATCTGGAAAGAAGAGCATGTCCCACTGTACGTCCGTCCATACAAGTAGGGAAAACTTTTTTGCTGCCTCTTATCCCCCCCCCCACTGCTGTTTTAAAGTGAAGTAAATTTGATATTTCTTTGCAAAAACCATCTAATTTATTTCAGGAGTACTTCAGGATTCTTTTCACAATAGACCAAACTTTGCAAAAACTTTTTATAAAAATAAAGAATAAAGTTTCATTAAAACACTGATCTCGGGAATTATTCTTGAAAGTTTTCAGCTCTTTCTTGTTCTTGCCCAGTATATCCAGTATATCCACATCCCACACTTTTTTTAACTCATTAATCTTAAAGAAAAACAGTTCAGACCTTTTCTTGAATCAAAAGACACGAATAATAAGATTAATGAATAAACTTTTTGGTTAATTTCTTAACTTTATTTTAAATCGAAATAGCTAAAATATTTGATTTATGGCTTGTATATCAATTGATATACCCCCCCCCTTCACTACCTCCTCCCTTTAGCTTTATATATCTATATTTCTTCCTAGAATCCTAGTTTTATCCAACGATAGTGGCCTTATTGAACCTATTCTAAATACAGTTTCATTACATCAGGTAACATTATCAGATATTGATTTTACTTCCTTTGGACCAACTTCCATGATGTTAAGTTACTTAACTGTCCCTTGGTATTATTAAGTAAAATAATATTCCGCTTTGGAAAAAATGCTAATTTTCAGTTTTTATGTCGATAAAATTGTGTCCATTTTTTGGGAAATAAACAACTTCATTTAATTTATATGTTAAGTAGTTGTAAATGATTATTATTCTCATTTTTGATCATCGATAGAGGGACCCTAGATACAAGACACAATTTCAGATATAACTTAAGTTTAGGAAAAATAATTTTTTTTTACATTTAAAATCCCACTTCCAAATTTGTTGGTTAAAATAAGTTAAAATAGAATTTGTCGTTGCAAATATTTTATTTTATTCATACTTTATTTTATTAATATTTTATTTTATTAATATTTTATTCTATTAATATCGGACTGAAGTATTTTTACAACAAAAGTTTGAATATTTACATTCCCAAAATAACCAACGTACGATTATGTAAGTGTAACTGAAGTATATGATTCCTGAAGCTAATGAACTTATCTTCGTTTTCAATATTTTTCATAATTTTGATATTAATAGTAAAGTTGTGCTAACTTAAAAGTAGTAAATGTATTAATGTCAGAGTTACTGTTGAAACCAAAATCAAAATGTAAACAAAGTTAAAAGGTTAAATATGAAAGGGAAATTTTAAGTTATAAGCTGAAGGGTTTTGTTCTGAGATGTTGGATGGGTCAATCTGCTGAACAATCCAGAGATGATTTCAAGGATGTACGGGGGGAGGAAGACTTAAGCCGCCCAAATTACCAGATTAAGCTCGGAGTTGAAGCATTTTTCGAAGTGTCTTCTTTATAAACAAAGTTATCAATTGAGGCGGTTTCACCTCTCTACCCGATTGAAAAGGGTTGAACCTTCTCGATAAAAGAAAACTTCTGACAAAAAAAACTTTTAGCACCGCAAACCAAAATATAGTCTCTTAAACAGTTATTATGAGTTATTTTTATTTATTATTATGTTGTATAAAGGTGAAGAAGAACAGTAAGATGTCCCTCCTCGAATACTTCCTGCAGGAGCACGGTGCTCTCAACTCCGAGGAGTTCCTCACAGCCCAGAGAAACTTTGTTCAAAGCTGTGCAGCGTACTGTATTGTTTCATACCTTGTACAGGTAAACCAGTAATATAACAGCCGGGGTATTTATTTTCAAGAAACAATAACTTCAAAGAGGGTTGGGGGGGGGGATAAGTATGAGGACAATGATATCTATTGGCAAGTTTATATCTTATAAACGTGGGAACCAAATGCTGACTTTAAACTCGTCATTTTACGACGCGGCATTTAAATGAATAGTTTAACCATTGAGATTTGGAACCCTTTACATCTTGATGTCTAATTATGAAGAACATTTAACAATATCAACCGTTTATTATAATAGTTTTTTCTACCTTTCAGATTGATAAAATTGATAAAATTTTGACAAATTAACTTTTTCACTGAGATAAAAAAATACAATATTTTCCATTGAATAAATCAACTTTAGAATCTAAATTTTTGTTTTGAATGTTTTTAATCTTATCCTTTTGATTACAATAGCAACAAAGATTTACTTTAAGTTCCCAGGGGTGTAAAAATTGAAGAAGAAAAAAACGTGAGTTCTTAAGAATGGGGGGGGGGGAGGGGGAATTAAAATTGAACATTAAAAGGCAAGTTTTTTAATACCTTTTCTAAAAATCCTTTTTTCCCCAAATTCAGCGAAACAAATGATTAAAAGTGGGGGGAGGGGGGAATGTTAATATTCCCTTTAATTGATAAATATTTAGGTGAAGGATCGGCATAATGGGAATATTCTGCTGGACAGTGAAGGACATATAATTCATATTGATTATGGGTTTATTCTCTCATCCTCGCCTAAAAACCTCGGATTTGAAAACTCGCCATTTAAACTTACACCTGAATTCGTTGACGTAAGACCTTTATAATTTATTCAAACATTAAAAATAAAAATTTTAGTCGCATATATTTTTTACAATTTGTTTTATAATTTTTATAAAATAGATTGGTACAAAGCATAGCTCATAATATTATAATTACATATCTTTAGTGCAGGTTAATTTATTGCATAGATAAGGTTCCCACTAAACATGATTGGACAAGGTTGAAAACCCAGTTTTACTTTGCACAATGTGATTTTTATTGGATGAGAAGTAATTTTTAGTTCTATTTTAGAAACTGAAATTTGAACTAAATGTTTGTAGTTTTGTCAGAACAAAAATGCAGATCACATTTCTGTAATCTTATGAATTATACTTC
Organism: Eurytemora carolleeae; assembly: GCF_000591075.1. Lineage (NCBI taxonomy): Eukaryota > Metazoa > Arthropoda > Copepoda > Calanoida > Temoridae > Eurytemora > Eurytemora carolleeae. The sequence goes on along the minus strand of NW_019397933.1, from coordinate 80,051 downwards.
TATGCATAAAGGTTTTCTCCAGCTAGGAAATCTGATGAATTGTACTTCTATGCATAAAGGGTTTCTCTAGCTAGGAAATCTGATGAATTGTACTTCTATGCATAAAGGGTTTCTCTAGCTAGGAAATCTGATGAATTGTACTTCTATGCATAAAGGGTTTCTCTAGCTAGGAAATCTGATGAATTGTACTTCTATGCATAAAGGGTTTCTCTAGCTAGGAAATCTGATGAATTGTACTTCTATGCATAAAGGGTTTCTCTAGCTAGGAAATCTGATGAATTGTACTTCTATGCATAAAGGGTTTCTCTAGCTAGGAAATCTGATGAATTGTACTTCTATGCATAAAGGGTTTCTCTAGCTAGGAAATNCAGGTTAGTCAATATTCTGTAGTTATGGGAGCAGTTTAGTAAATATTCTATAGTTATGCGAGCAGGTTAGTCAATATTCTTTAGTTATGGGACCAGGTTAGTCAATATTCTATAGTTATGGGAGCAGGATAGTCAATATTCTGTAGTTATGGGAGCAGGTTAGTCAATATTCTGTAGTTATGGGAGCAGGTTAGTAAATATTCTATAGTTATGCGAGCAGGTTAGTCAATATTCTTTAGTTATGAGAGCAGGTTAATTAATGTTCTATAGTTATGACTGAGAGCAGGTTAGTTAATATTCTATAGTTTTGTGAGCAGGTTAGTCAATATTTTATTGTTATGGAAGCAGGTTAGTCAGTATTCTAAAGTCATGATGAGAGCAGGTTAGTCAATATTCTATAGTTATGAGAGCAGGTTAGTCAATATTCAATTTTTATGAGAGCAGGTTAGTTTATATTCTATAATTATGGGAACAGGTTAGTCAATGTTCTATAGTTAGTTACGGGAGCAGGTTAGTCAATATTCTGTCATCATGGGAGCAGGTTAGTCAGTAATCTATTATTATGAGAGCAGGTTATTCAATGTTCTTTAGTTAGTTATGGGAGCAGGTTAGTCAATATTCTGTCATCATGGGAGCAGGTTAGTCAGTAATCTATAATTAGTTAGTTATGGGAGCAGGTTAGTCAATATTCTGTCATCATGGGAGCAGGTTAGTCAGTAATCTATAATTATGAGAGCAGGTTAGTCAATATTAATAAATGAATGATAATAATGTTTTTGACAGGATCCCAGTTGCCCTGCTTCAACAGTAGTAGCTCCGTCCTAGCGATGAAAACAAGATTTCATCTCAACCTTACTGAAGAGAAACTACATAGTCTAGTGGACGCCATGGTTCATCAATCATTAAATTCTTTAACAACTAAGTACGTTGTATTGTTAGTTTATCGATAGGTTGATAGGTTGATAGGTTGACAGGCGTTTTTTGCTGTTAAAAGAAAGGGTTGGTTGACTGGATGGTTAGCTGTTTATTGGATTGGTTAATGTGTTGGTAGGTTGACTGGTTTGTTTAATGTTCAGTAGATTGGTTGGTATTTAGTCGGTAGGTTGGTTGGTTGGGAGGTTGGTTGGTTGGTTTGCTTTTTAGTTGATTGGTTGTAAGTTTAGTCGGTTGGTTGGTAGGTTAGTATATAGGTTGGTTGGTTCGCTGTTTAGTAGATTGGTTGGTAGGTTAGTTTTTTGCTGCTGAAAGAGCTGGTTGATAAGTTATTGAAGTAGTTTTTTTGGTGGTCGATTGGCTTTTGGCTGATTCAATTGTTAGGTATTTAATTGATTTCCTGATCAAATTATTATTATTATTTTGTCATTACAATAAAAATGTTGGAGATAATATTACACAAAACCAAAGAATATAATGAAGCGTACTGCAGTTTCTGGGAGTATCGCATGTGCTGCCCAGGGGCGGATACAGGAATTAATTTGGTGTGAGCGAAACCTTGTTTTCTGCTCACCCCTTGGGGCAGTTGGGGGGAGTAAGATTTAACTCAAACTTTAACAGTCTGCGTCACCTTTTTTATAATATATCTAAGCAGTAGGACTTCAACTCACAATCTCATAGCATATTTATCTCATTGTCTGAAGTCTTTTATTTTTTATAAATAGAACAAATATATCAAATTGGATTTTGGAATTTCAAAATTATCGCTTTTTTCGTAGCTCATTCCTACAGCTTCACCCTCAGCGATTAGCAGCTTTCCAGGTATAAGCAATTTTCCAGGGGTGAGCGGCCGCTCCAGGGCCCACCCCTGTAATCCTACCAGAAACCGAAGTTTTCATTAGTTTATGGAAGTTGCTTTTATATTCCTTGAACAAGTTTATATTTATAATTATATTTATTTTTAGGTTATATGATAATTTCCAGTACTACACGAACGGTATACTCTAATAATAGTTAATGCATTCTACAATACATTCTACAACTACAAAGTATTTTTATAAAAATCTTTATTAAATGTAATAATGTAATCCAATTAATTGATTTTTACTGATAATGAACCATAAATATGTGTTGCATTTCATTAGAGAAAAGAAACAAATTAAGAGAAAGAGAAATTAAGGTGTCTGAATATAAGAGATGATATGGAACACAGTGTGTTTACAAAGAAGAGATGATAAGGAACACAGTACAGTGTGTCAGAATAGGAGAGATGATCAGGAACACAGTGTGTGTAAATAGAAAAGATAATAAGGAGTACAGTACAGTGTGTCAGAATAGAAGAGATGATAAGGAACACACTGTGTGTAAATAAAAGAGATGATAAGGAACACAGTGTGTGTATATAGAAAAGATGAGTACAGTACAGTGTGTCCAAATAGAAGAGAAGGAGTACAGTACAGTGTTTCTAAATAAAAAAGATAAGGAGTTCAGTACAGTGTTTCTAAATAAAAAAGATAAGGAGTACAGAACAGTGTTTCTAAATAAGAAAGATAAGGAGTACAGTACAGTGTTTCTAAATAAAAAAGATAAGTAGTACAGTACAGTGTTTCTAAATAAAAAAGATAAGGAGTACAGTACAGTGTTACTAAATAAAAAAGATAAGGAGTACAGTACAGTGTTTCTAAATAAAAAAGATAAGGAGTACAGAACAGTGTTTCTAAATAAAAAAGATAAGGAGTACAATACAGTGTTTCTAAATAAAAAAGATAAGTAGTACAGTACAGTGTGTCTTATAGAAGAGATGATGAGGAGCACAGTATGTCTCGATGAAGAGATGATAACGAGCTCAGTGTGTCTAGAAATAAGAGATGATAGGGAACACAGTTTGTTCCAATAGAAGATATAAAAAGGAACACAGTTTGTTTAAATAGAAGAGGTAAAAAAGACCACAGTGTGTCTAAATAGAACAGATGATAAGGAACACAGTGTGTGTAAATAGAAAATATGAGTACAGTACATTCTGTCCAAATAGAAGAGAAGGAGTACAGTACAGTGTGTCTTATAGAAGAGATGATGAGGAGCACAGTGTGTCTCGATAGAAGAGATGATGACGAGCTCTGTGTGTCTAGAAAGAAGAGAGGATAAGGAACACAGTGTGTTTCAATATAAGAGATAAAAAGGAGCACAATGTGTTTAAATAGAACAGATGATAAGGAACAGTGTGTCTAAATAGAAAACATAATAAGGTGTACAGTACAGTGTGTCTAAATGAAAGAGATGATAAGGAGCACAGTGTGTTTCAATAAAAGAGATAATAAGTAGGATAGTGTGTCTAAATAAAGAGGTGATAAGGCGCACACTGTGTCTCAATCGTCCCAATTCAACAGGAGAGATTATAAGGAACACAGCTTGTGTCTAAGTAAAGAGATGATAAGGCGCACACTTCGTCTAAATAGAAGAGATGATCAGGACTAAGGAGCATACTGCACAGTATGACTCAATACAAGCTATGCCAAGGAGCACAGTTTGCAGTGGCGTAAATAGGGGGGGGGGGATTTTACCCCCCCCCCCTAGAATGATTTTAATTCAACATGCATATTCTAAATGATTCTAAATTCTTAAGTAATAGTCTTAATGTCAATACAATAAGATGTTTTTTTAACAGAAAAAAAGGTTATGGGCAATGAAGAATACAGTTTTACTTCTAAATAATATTTCCATATTAGATTTATTTAAGATCTTAACATACTGCATTGACGACAAGAAATTTTAGAAATTAGAATTTAGAAAATAAAAAACACAATATTTTCTCAACGTTTTGCAGTGTAGCTTTTCTAAAGATTTTTAAAAAAGTAACCTCTTTTTCCTCTTAGAACGTAAAACTATTTTTTATGTTACTTAAAATAAATTCAGTTTTTCTACAGATCTTGTAGATAATGTAAAATGAATGACTACAATGAAGGTTGTCCTAAAACAATTGGTGAAAGCTGAAAGGTAGGAAATGAAGCCTTTATTTGATGGAGTTTGTTAATGCCAGAAATGAGTGGAAAATGCAAATCAAACGAAGCAAACCCAACTAAATCCAATCATTTGATATACATCATGATATTTTTCGAGGGGGGGTAAAAAAAATTCTACAGAATCCTTACTTTAACGGCCTTGAAATGATAAGTAGAACAATGGGCCTAAAAAATGAAGAGATATATGATAAGGACCGTACAGTGTGTCTAAATAGAGGAGATGATGTAGGGCACAGTGTCTGAATAGAATAGATACATATTAGATCGTCAATCGGTCTAAATTGGACGATTTTGGGACAAATTAGAAAATTTAAGAGGATTGAATTATTTTGAAAAATTGAAAAAGCTATAATATAAGAATTTTCTTGTGGAAAGTTTTTCGAGTATTTTGTGTTTATTTCGACGTTACAACTTGGAGGTAATCTATTATGATATGGGTTAAAAAAGCTAAAACAGCTTTTAAGCTCTTATTGTATTTTAATCAAGGTGGCATTTAACATGCATTTTAAATGTTTACACAGTTTAAAATATGTTGTTTAATCAACCCGAATATTAATCTTACTGACTATTTTTAGATAAAATATTAATATTATTAAAAGTTTTTGATTTATTCACCCCTGAAATAGGCCAGCTGATGTGTAGCTGGCTCCTCCAGTCCCTCTCAACTGTCTTCTCTAAACTTTAGTCGGAGCTCTAGCTACAAGCAAACCAGGCCAGTCATACTTACTCTGTAGCGCAGCAAACTAAGCAAAGTAGATTGTTGGCCTGAATGTAGCTAAGGGCTGAACACTCGTCATTTTACTTTTCTTGTTTTTTTACTGGAGTAACATGAATTGTCATTTTCTGTTGTATATTCTTGCCTTTAGTGCACTGCACAGTTGAGTAGTAGAAGTATTACTTTATCTTTTCTTTACTAAATGTATATGCAACTACACTGCAACCTACCTCTTTCTATTGCGCAACATTTATGAATCAATTATTTTTGAGAAACTTTGACGTAACTTAATTATAAATTTTTTAAAAGTTTTCAGATTTAAAATCAATGGTTTGAAAGCGATCGCAAGAAACATTTATATAAAGAAGTTTACTGAAGCGATAGTGTATTTAATAGACGGAAAGCCTCTAAAAACCAATCAACTATTAAAAGATGACGACTGCCGCTAGAAGACGATTAATGAGAGATTTTAAACGATTGCAGGTGAGTTCAAACTTTACTATCATCCTCATGAGATAACCTACCTTCTTAAAATGAAACTTTTATGTGGATTTTTTTTACTATTCGCCTCTCCTAACGTTTAATGGCAGTTTAAAACTACTCTTAAAATTTTTTACACAATTTGGTCAAAGCCCATCCATGTTCGTAGTTCAAAGCTTTGTCTGATCAAGTATTGCATTAAAAATCCATGTTTCCCATTTTGAAAACTGAATATTTTATTTGTGGTTTCTCTACAAAAGTGACTAGCGCTTTCTTTTCTTCAGAAACTATGGAGAAATGAAAGTTTCAAATGTACATCGGACCTGCCACTCTATAAATGGAGGGTCACTTGAAATTACGCATATATTCTATTTAAGTATAATTACATCGTATAGCAAAAACATACTTTAAAATCTCACTTTTGCCCTTAACTTAAAAGGTTTCATTAAAAAAGCTTTAATCAATGCTGCCTTTAGTGTAAATATATATTTGATATCATAATTTATTATACAATATGTATCAATCCTATGAAAATATAGATATTTTTTAGAAACGTTTCCATCTATATTTTTCATCCCTTGAAGCTTACACAACAGTATTAAGAGGGATTACCTGATTTTGTGCCCCCCCCCCCTTAAGAAAATTACATAAATAATTTTCCAAAGCCTTTTATCTGGAAGTGTGTATATGATCGAATAGTTTACATAGTTAAATAATGTATCATATTTTTTTCAAAAAAGGAGTTTTAAAGGGGAAGGGCACAATGTTGCCAAGGGAGGGGCACAAACAAATTTTCGCGCTGACGCGTGTTAAATGTGCCCCCCCCCCCCTACACAAATGCTTTCGTACGCCCCTGTTCCAGGATGACCCTCTATGCATATATTTTTATGGTCGCAGGAGGACCCCTTTAGTATAACATATATTTGTATGGTTTCAGGAGGTTCCTCTATATGTATATTTGTAAGGTTGCAAAAAGATCCCTCTCTACATACAAATAATAGCATGGTTGCAGAAGGACTCTCTACACAAATTGTTGTATGGTTGCCAGATGGAATCCCCACACATAAATTTGTATGGTTGCAGAAGGACCCACCTATATATGAATAATTGTATGGTTGCAGGAGGACCCCTCTCTCTATATATATATTTGTATGGTTGCAGGAGGACCCACCTGCTGGTGTATCTGGTGCTCCAGGAGAGAACAATATATTACTATGGAATGCTGTTATATTTGGACCTCATGATACTCCTTTTGAGGTAAACATGGAATTTCATATTTTTTTATTTTTTAACTGAAAATATTCATTTTTAAATTGGCTATCAAGTTATTGCATGACTTTCAGTACTATACATTTTCCCAATAAATTATTCCATAATCAAATTAAAAGAAATTCACACATTTTAAGTTTAAATTCTCACTTATAGCGGAAACCAGAAAACACGGGGCTTGATTGTCGTTCTAAGGTTTTTCTATATCGTTGGATATGTTGAAATAAGACGAAGGATAAAATGTCAAGATATATTTTTTATTCAATTTTGATGGAATTTATCACACCCAATATTTTCCGTTCTAGGGTGATTAAGTGACTTTATCGCCCTACAACAGGGTGCAAAAGTAACTTTTTCACCCTGCTATTAAAATTTCAAATTTCATACTTATTTTGTGTCATTGTAGGGTGATAAAGTTACTTAATCACCCTACAACAGGGTGTTTAAGTAACTTTATCGACCTGCTTTTGAATAATTTGAGTAAAACTGAATAAAACTATATATGTTATTGAAATGGGTATCATGCGTGCGAAAAAGTTTTTGTTGTGATTTTTAATTTCACTACGTTCGGTGTGAAAATACTTTCATTTTGATCTTAAACAAACTAGAAAAAATAAAAATCCCGGCAAAAACTTTTTCGTACTTAATAATAACCATTACAATGACATAAATAGATATAAACACAAAGAAATATAGAAGACGACAATTATTCCATGGATTTCTGGTTACTTCTGTTTAACCCAGAGAATTTCATTGAAAACAGCAAAGCAATCGATATGGTTTTCTCAACAGGATGGAACAAATTTTCGACATCAATTGACTTCACCTTTTTTATATTTATTTCCAAAACAAATTGTTTTCCCTTAAAAATCAATTATTTTCACCATTATCTCTCAGCGATAAAATCTGCTAAACTCAAACATTCCATACTTGGATTTTTAAAGAGAAGGAAATTAATTTAGGAAAGGGAGGAAATTATTTGTGGAAAGGGGAAACTTTTGTAAAGATGATTTTTGGGAAGGGGATGGGAGATATATATTTGCAGATGTGGGATAATAATTTTGTGAGCGGGGCTAAATTAATTTTTGGAGGGGAGCAGACATGATTTTTCAACAATATATACTCCTGGTTCTAAATTGTTTAATATTCCAGGATGGTACCTTCAAGCTGACTATGGAGTTTAGTGAAGAATATCCAAACAAACCCCCTGTAGTTAAATTCTTGTCTAAAATGTTTCATCCCAATATTTACGCGGACGGAGGGATTTGTTTAGATATTTTGCAGAACAGATGGTAAGTTAAAAAATATATATTTTTGGAAAGACGTAATTTAAAGGGATTTACTTTTATTAAGTCTTATGTCTGATTTACAACAGTATCTTACAATCCTTTATATGATCAAGAATGATAAAATTAGTGGCTTGGTATTTACGCTGCAGAGACAAAGAAGAAATTCGTTGGAATTTAATGTCTATATCTTCCTCATTGTAACTCAGATAAAGGTTTAAATGTACCATTGTAAATCGGACATATCACGTCGACAGTCAATTCCATCTGTGTTCTGTTTGTTTTTTAACTTTTCAGTCAACTTTTGTTATAAGTAGAAATTTCCAGTTTTTCCTGTAAACATGAGAATTAAATTTCAGGTCACCTACTTATGATGTTTCAGCCATCCTCACCAGTATCCAATCACTGGTAATAACAACAAAATTATATTTATATTTATTAATATTTATCAGGAAACAATGATCACTAAAAAAATCAAAACTGTTTTTTGTTTAAAACATGAACATTTAAACTTGAATGATTATTATTATTTACAACTACTTTACAGGGAAGTTAAGGAAATTGTACTTTACCAAAGGTTCCCAAGACCAATTTTGTAGAAAAAATTGGTCGAGGGAACCCGTGGTTAAGTAAAATTTTTAATTTCCCGAAAAAGTAGTTATACATACACAATTTTATCGTCTTTTGAGATGAAAATGCGCGAATTTTTCCCGAAAACTTCGCAGAATGGTTGGTTATTTTACATAACTGTCACAAGGGACGTTAAGTAACCTAACCTCTCTCGCAGAATTGGGAGGAACAAATTAATTTTAGGGTAAATAGTATCAAAAAAGAATGTAAAACTTGCATTTTGATGTCCCAATTTTTTCCCCTCAAATTATGAAAGATATACACACACGCCCCTTCCAAGGGAAGGGGTGAGAGGGTAAATGTAAAAAATATACACCCCTGCATCTATCTGACCAAGATTAATTATTAATATATTTAGTTGAGTGATCCCAACCCTAACTCCCCAGCTAATTCCATGGCAGCCCAGTTGTTCAAGGAGAATAGAAGAGAATACGAGAAGAGAGTAAAAGCCTGCGTAGAACAATCCTGGTGTGATGATTAAACCTCTAGATCTAATTGTGTGCGTGAGGATGAGGGGGGGGGGAGCTTACATATTTATTTAACCTCATACTTTTTCATACTTTCTAAATTCTATCTTTTAAACTAATGTTTTCACTTAATCAATAAAAATTCTTTTTGTGTAATTTTAAACATTTTATCGAGGGGGAGGGGGGGGGGGCTGGACATGGTCAGCGAGAATGTATCAAAGGCAGTTAGAATGAAGCAAGTAACCCAGTAAAATAACGGGTATGAGTGGTTTTTTTTCGTAGAAAATATTGAATTTTATCAATCACAAAAGCCAAGAAGTTTTTTTACAGCTCTCTTGTTTACTCTAACTTTAAATCAGATTTGAAATGCACTCTGATATGTATTATGTGAATTGAATTTACATTGATAAAATATTTTGTTGTAAAATGTTCATTGTTTCACAAATCAACGAAATTTTTGTAAAATTAGAAATCTTAGACTATATGGAACCTTGAATTAAGAATCAAATACTAAAGAACCTTACGATATTCTGGGATTTTCTTAAACTTAAAATTTATCATAATTTCATGTGAAAATAATAATATTTTACTGTTGTATATAAATCTTTTTCGATGTTACAAGTCGAGAATTATTTTATTAAGGAGACACAATTCTGAATAAAATTTAATTATTATTTTTTTCAAGATATAGTTATTTAGATTTAAGGCAAACAGAGGTTACATAAACCTCCATTAGTGAGCTGTCAACATGAAAGTTGTTGACGAAATTGATTTAATATGCTCAAATTAATTTAATTAAGAACTCTTTCCTAAGTGAGGAATTAATTTGGTTTAAACTAATTAATTTATTTAAGTTGTACTTTTCATCTCGACTAGACCTGAAAATGTTGCCATAAAATCTTAACCCGGAAGGAAAAATGATTTTTAAAAAATTACCAACCAATTCAATTATGATTTCAATTCTCGGGAATTTCTTTATTATCGTTGCATCTATTTTCTTTAACCGAAGTTAAATTGCTTCCCTCCTTGTTTCTGCATGCTTTTACACAGACAGAGCCAGACGGGAGGAGATAATTCCAAGTGACTTGCAATTCAAAAAGAAATGTAAGATTTTATTTAAAATTTTATTTTCTAAGGCTGTAATCTTGTAGGCGTACACATTTATTACATTACAGAGGCCTATTGTTATGACTAAATTAATACTTAAACTTATCCGTATAAGACTTGAGCTAGTGGCGTACTCAGGAATTGGTCCAGTACTTACATTTTTTGAAAACCCCATTGAAGCTTTAGAATCTATGGATCCGAGGGTTGAGCCCTCATCCTCTGTACGCCGAGTACGCCCCTGATATCAGAGACGACTGTGCGGAATTTATACTGTCCGTTTCCTTTTATTCATGACTTCCTGTCACTATAAACTTTTTCTATCTACGCCAAATCATTAAATTATCCATTTAAAAAGTACATACAAGGCAAAGTACATTTTAACTTGGGATCCTTATATTTAAAGAGTTATAAGTCGTCTTCACAATCTCATCCTTTGTGGGTAACACTGTATTTAAATATCGATGAAAAATACTCTTTCATAGTAAAAATGAACAAATATACGGAAATTTATTAATCTCAATGTCGGTTATCGGAGGAGCTGGGAAAAACGGAAATTATGGAACCCCCTACGTACTGAGCCGTAAAGTACATGTTCACAACCAAATTGTTCGGTCAATTTCTAACCCAATCCAAAACCTAACCTTTCTCCGATTAGCGGGGGAAGGCAGGCGGCCATGAACCACCACTATTTCCTCTTCTGTGTCACATATTAGCTTTTTTCTCTTCCTGCAGCAATGAGCCACCATTATTTCCCCTTCCGGGCCACCACATTTGACTTCCGGACAAAACTATTTTTTTAAAGTGTGATTTTAAATAATACAGCCGCGTCACTTTTTCAATTCCACATAAGATTAATTATTAATATATAACAGAGGTCGTTTGTTTTAGATTTTAGCAGGTAAACTATGTCATTTTTTGTATTGTGGGAACAGAGAAAAATTGTTCAGAGTAGTCTGAAGAATAAGAAAATATTATAAAAATCGCAACATTTACTGTCATTACGCGTTACAGATTTTATCCAAAACAAAAAAACGTTTTTTAGCAATTTTCACACAAGGGTACCCTTCAAAATTTTATGGTGCGTCATTTTTAATATTTATATTGCTCTCAAAAATAAGCCATTTATATGAAAATCAGAATCTAGATTTGCTTAAAATAGTTCTGCAGTGCAGTTCACTTAGGAGGATCGAATCATCCTTTTTTCACATTAACACTTAAATATGAAGATTTAAATATATAATATTTGGTGACGCGGATGGATTTTTGAAAATCACACTTTACAGGATTTATTATACCATGTGGTGGTCCGGAAGGGGAAATAGTGGTGGCTCATGGCCGCCTGCCTTCTCCCGAACATCGCAGAAAGGTATGGGTTATTCAGGTTATAGATGGTTAAGAAATTGACCGAACAATTTGGTTGTGGACACTTTAAAGGCCTTAAATATACCATTTAAAGAAGTAGTTTTGCCTGGAAGAGTCAAATGTGGTGGTACGGAAGGGGAAATAGTGGTGGCTCATGGCTGCCGGAAGTGAAAAAAGCTAATATGTGGCACTGAAGGGGAAATAGTGGTGGCTGTCCAAAAATCGTTCTCTAGGAAATTACCTTGCTTTTTTCAGAGTTTAGTTTTTGTCCAATTTAAGAGTTGTGTACGATCCCATAGATGTAGATAATGTAGAAAACTATGAACGTTAAAATCAATTGACTATAATTACAGAATGAATAATGAAACGCGAAGGATACATGAAAGACTTCACGCCCATGGAAACTTTGTCAGCTTGGACTGGATCTCTCAGTGTGTTGAATATCTCAGGGATTTATTCAACATCTGATGAATTAAAAATAATTTCCTAGACTTTAGGTTAAATTTTACTCAATTGTTTGGTAATGTAAGAATTGATTAACAGTCATATCAATAGAAAAAAAATGTGCCTAAAACCATTCGGTACAATCTTTTCCAAAAATAAAAAAATAAAGATTAGGATGTAGGGGATGAATAATTCATTGAAAGCTACGCTACTTTAATTCGTTCTTAAAAGAACTCGGACTTAACAAAACAAGTATTGTGTTGTACAGTACATTGTGCAGCAATTGTTTGTACTATGCCCTTTTTTTACGGAAAAACAGATTTATTTTAATTTTCTTAATTATAATTCTGGTTTGTCTCTGATATTGAATAATACTAGAGAGGAGGGAAATATTTCTGAAGATAGAATAGTTTTAGGAGTTCAGGTAACATCTTAACTTTGTTTTCTAAAGGGGAATATATTTATCAAAATATCCCCCCCCCCTTCCTGCATTTAATGTAATTTTGTTCGGGAAAACAAATGATACCAGTACCAACGTCGGACTTACAAACGTCGGACGAGTATAAACGTAATTGAAACAGGCCTCCAAAATTTTATTGTTCAAAATATGAACTCGAGTTTTAAAAGTTTGGCAGTTGAATTCCCGTTATAACTTTATCAATGTTAACCCAACTCGTCGAAAATAATTTCGTTCAAACCTTACAAATTACAACTAGGAGCAATGGTTGCTTGCAGATATATCAACTCCAGGTATCATGGAGAAGCCTTGGTTTCCTCCAAACCTAACTTCAATACAGAAAATTAAACTCTCGGGGAAAGGTTCAGTGCAGGTAAGAACTTGTTCCTTGAACACATAATAAAGAAAAATTTATATTGTTTTTTTTTTCAATCTTATAAATTTGATCAAATCTCAATTCAAGTTTTGAAGGTTAATTACGGATATGATATCGGGAACCCGGCATACGGTCAACTACAAAAAATACACAAGGTTGGAACTATTTTGAGTTTTAATAAATAAAAATCTTATTAAGTGCATGCAGGCCGATGTAATAATATGCTTTACCTGGTTGAAAAAGGCATAAAATTCTCATAATTAAATTAAAACTATGTTTTTGTGTTTAGTTAGAAAATGCCAATGCTCGTGTTTCCGCAGAAAACTCCGAGGGAACACAGTCTGGATACCAACCTAGTCAAGGTATATCAAGGGAACACAGTCTGGATACCAACCTAGTCAAGGTATATCAAGGGAACTATGTAACACTCACCCGGACCAAATATAATATATACATGAGTATTCGTTTGAATAGTTCCTCCTCTCTCCGGGAAATGGATTTTCTTAGATTTTGAATTCAATTGGCTAATTCTTCTCCATTTTTGCTAATTTTAAACCCACATTTTTAAAAATCTTAAAATGGTAAAAATATTTATCAACAAATCCCTTGAATTATAAACAATGCTTAAGGCAGGTTTGTTGCTAGCTGGGAGCCCAGCTCTTCAAGGATGCTCAGTTTGAGTTTAACAGATGGATTTCAAGAGATCCAGGCAGTAGAACATGAGAGAGTAGGTCAATATTTCAAAAAAAACTTTTAATTATAATTTTGAACTTTAAAAAATTATGAAAATTTGTGATATTTTAAGCTTTCCAAAACCTTGACCAGCATTCAATTATCACCCTTGACTTCTCAAAAATCACTGATATTAATATTATTTTAATTACTCAAGGTGTCCTTCCTAACATGATACCACCCGGACTGAAGATAGAACTGATAGGTCCCATCCTGTGCCGGAGAGGGAAACTTCTCCTAACCCAGAACTCAGTTCGGATCCTGGGAGGAGAAGTTGAAGAGCTCCAAGATAGGTTCTCAACAGAGAATGTTCTCACACAGAAGATTGGAACCAAGATTGATAAGAAGAGGATTGAGTTTCCTAAACCTGGTGTTGTGAGACCTGCTCTAACAGAACGGAGACCAGCAAATATAAATCCTTCTCAAACCAACCTTCCGTCACAGAATATCCAAGTAAATCATCGACCTAGACCCACCAATAATCAGACAAAATCAAAACCAAATAACCGTCCAATAAATCCGCCACGAGCACAGGAAAATAGATCGTTTCCTCAGAACACGGAAACACTGGACGATGTAAATTGGGACGATGATGATTTTCCTGCTATGGACGACGACGATTTCCCTATGATAGACGACGATGACGATTTATTACTCTCATTGTCAGATAATACATTTCAACCTGTTCCTACCTCAGTTAACATCTCAAATACTAGTCAAGTATCCTCTATGATGTCCTCCAGACCTCAACAACCATCCTCCATACGACCTCAAGTTCTTGGAACCCAAAATAATCCTCCGTTTCGATCTCCGTTTGTATCCTCGAGTGTTCAGTCTCGTCCTAGTATTCCGCACCAACCTCCTTCTCAAAAATGTCAGCCTGTAGCTCGGATATCTCCTCTAACTATAGAACCCTGCACTGTTACTCCTAAGCAAACCATTCAGACCTCAATACACTCCTTCCTAAAGCCTAAAAGGCCGAGAATGGATATTCCTGATTTTGATCTCGAGGACGACCTTGAAATATTTGACCAGGTTGAACTCCCAACAGAGGTTGAAGCCAAGTTGATACCATCTGAACCGTTTCTCTATCTCTCCGAGTTAAAGAAGGAAATGAAGATGAACCCGGACCGAAGATATGTTGTAACTATCAGGGTAAGAATATTTAAGTCCTTATACTTACTCCCATCCATCCAAAAAGAAAATAAAAAATTCTAGTTTAATTTATCATAACATTTAATCTTGATATATTTGAAGGCCGTGAGTTCAACTTTGGCTGGTACTATGAAAATCAAGAAAACTTCTGAGGGTCCACAGTGGTCGCATATGTATGTGTTTATGGTCGGACAATACTCGGACACTGATAACTCATGGAAGAACGCGTTTGAACAAAACACTATTTCTCCGTACATTTCACGACCAATATAGGAGACGTGAAGTTGTCGACCAATGTAGTTTATGCTAGGAACGGCCTCAGTCTACACTGTATAAGCTTGATTTCTTAGTCCTGCTATATTAAGTACAACCCAAAGATAAGAGAGTTACAGAGATCGACTAACATCTATAATATGTTCTATTGTGTACAAGTACTGTACACGACCAATCAGGAGACATCTGTANAGTGTTTCCAGACTAATATGAATTCAATAAAACGAGGTTCCCCTCCTCCACCTCAAACCGTGATTATGTGTATTATGTAACCGTAATGTTTCCAGACTAATATGAATTCAATAAAACGAGGAGCTCTGGTTGTATTCGAGGGATGTGATAGATCCGGTAAAACTACGCAGATTCAGAAGTTGGTGAATAGATTAAACGAGGAGGGAACACCGGCAAAGTACGTTTTATTTTTTTTGAAAAAATCTGTTTCTATTTTTTAAAAGGTTTGTTTTATTCTTTGATTAAGGATGATGAGGTTTCCTGAGAGAACTACAGGGATAGGAGCACTGATAGATCAGTATCTAAGCTGTAATAAAGAACTGGATGATCACGTGGTGCATCTTCTCTTCTCTGCGAACAGGTTCAGATCTTAACTTTTGTCTGAAATGAAGTGTAAGCGTAATTCCAAGACACCTTTCATTTAAAGGGGGACATTCCCGGTTCACAACAGTACCCCTTTAAACCTTTGACTGATCAGTGGGGACAGAGAACTCTGTATATTTATCTTTTAAATGTTGCGTAAAAAGCCGCAAAATTGGATTGTACGCTAACGTACTTTTTGAACTCAATGCGGATGACGTCACACTCATTCCTGGAAAAATTTGAATATTCTATGTCCGTTGTCCAACTCAGTTTTCAAATATTCGTATGTGAATAGTTTTGTTCTGCCACTTAAAGAAAGTAAATATTAATATTCCTTAAATATAAAAATTCTTGCTAACAAATTGTTTAACAAGTAAAACCGTTTCTGTAGATAAATAAGGAAACGTCTGTCATCCTTGATCAGTTAAATGTTTATAAAGTACCGTTGTGAATCAGGTATGTCTCTCTTTCAATGAAAGTACTTGAAGTTACGCTTATAGTCCCTGTTGTATGATGATTATTTAAATCCAACTCAAGCAGGATTTATCACTGAGTTCCCACATAAATATTGTTGTTTATTATCTCTGTTTACTCAATTTTAGATGGGAACTGGTGGATGAAATTAAGAAATCTGTAGAAAGTGGAGTAACTGTACTGATAGATAGATACGCGTTCAGTGGAGTTGCATTTTCTGCTGCGAAGGTTTCTTTTATATCCTTTTTAAATCAATGATAACTCTGTCAATTAAAAGCTTGTAGGCTAGTATTCATCCTTGTAGACTAGTATCCATCCTTGTAGACTAGTATTCATTAGTGTTGACTAGGTACCATCCTTGTNTTGTTACCTCCAGGGTTCCCATCGGTTTCCTCAAAAAAAATTCAGCCAATGTAAATATATAAATATATAAATATATATATATACACAGATTTAAACCAAAATTCATAATTTTAGACTAGAATTAACCCTGGAAGAATAATCCCCAACTTGACTAGATTACATTTCTGTAAACCATTGTAGAACACATCCATTTCACATCTTTCGTATCTTGTTTCTTGTGTTTCTGATCGTGTACTATGCAGGCTGGTATGAGTTTAAAGTGGTGTAAGGAGCCAGATGTAGGATTACCACAACCAGACCTTGTCTGTTTTCTAAACGTATCAGAGGTAGAGTTCTAATTTAAACATTTAAAAAATTATTTATTTTCCAGGTTTTAAACAGATTCGGGGAAAAAAATAAGAATTTTGTTACCTGCTAACTTTCTGAAATATGTTTTAGCATCTTCAGTACATACAATTGAACCAGAAAACTGTGGAATAGGAAGTTGACTTTTAAACTCTAGTTATGACTTTAAATAGTCCAATGTACATGAGGCACAGCAATTGTGCATTGTAAACAGACCCATTTAAGTTAGTAAGTGATTTAATAAATGACTTATAAAACTATTTGCTTTGTAACAACATCAAATGCACTTTAGTATTGCTTTATTGTCGTCTTCCTGTTCTATAATTTTCTAGTTATCACTGAAAGAAATTGAAGAAAATTTTAAAATAAAGAAAATATTAGAATTATACTTAAACTCTTCAATGATTAGGAGGTTGCAAAGGCCAGAGCAGACTTCGGAGGAGAAAGATATGAAAAAACAGAGTTCCAAGTTAGAGTAAGTTTTGAATCTTCAGTTTTAAATACTGGGCGGATCGCCTGGGTTTTAGAGAGTATCCATAAACGGAGTTGTCTTAGGCAGATCGCCTGGTTTTTAGAGAGTATCCATAAACGCTGTTGTCTTTGGCAGATCGTCTGGTTTTAGAGAGTATCCAGAAACGGAGCTGTCTTGGGCAGATCGCCTGGTTTTTAGAGAGTATCCAGAAACGGAGTTGTCTTTGGCAGATCCCCTGGTTTTCAGAGAGTCTCCATAAACGGAGCTGTCTTGGGCAGACCGCCTGGTTTTTGAGTCTCCAGAAATGGAGCTGTCTTGGGCAGATCGCCTGGTTTTTGAGTCTCCAGAAATGGAGCTGTCTTGGGCAGACCGCCTGGTTTTTGAGTCTCCAGAAATGGAGCTGTCTTGGGCAGACCGCCTGGTTTTTGAGTCTCCAGAAATGGAGCTGTCTTGGGCAGACCGCCTGGTTTTTGAGTCTCCAGAAATGGAGCTGTCTTGGGCAGACCGCCTGGTTTTTGAGTCTCCAGAAATGGAGCTGTCTTGGGCAGATCGCCTGGTTTTTGAGTCTCCAGAAATGGAGCTGTCTTGGGCAGACCGCCTGGTTTTTGAGTCTCCAGAAATGGAGCTGTCTTGGGCAGATCGCCTGGTTTTTGAGTCTCCAGAAATGGAGCTGTCTTGGGCAGACCGCCTGGTTTTTGAGTCTCCAGAAATGGAGCTGTCTTGGGCAGATCGCCTGGTTTTTGAGTCTCCAGAAATGGAGCTGTCTTGGGCAGATCGCCTGGTTTTTAGAGAGTCTCCAGAAATGGAGCTGTCTTGGGCAGATCGCCTGGTTTTTAGAGAGTCTTCAGAAATGGAGCTGTCTTGGGCAGATCGCCTGGTATAAGTCTTCTCCCTAGGGTGACACGGTTCGGTCAGCCCATGGATACGTTTCGGCGGCTAGGAGCGCCGACCCCCATTTCATTGAATGATGGGTTGTCCTTTAATAATAATAATAATAATAATAACTACAAAATAGTTTCATTTTCCAGACAACTTAAATTAAATGTTTTCCTTTGTTTGCCAGTCTATTCCAACACTATATTTTCAACGTCTACCGTGGTTTGACTACAGGCTGCAGGAAAAATTAACACTAGTCCAATGAGGAGGGATTTGGTTTGAAAAATGTCCTAGGTCTGGGAAAACGTTGATCTATTTTGTGTACTCCAGATCCAGGAGAACTATGATCTATTTTGTGTACTCTAGTTCTTGGATAACTATATTCTATGTTGTGTACTCTAGGTCTAGGAGAACTATGATCCATGTTGTGTTCTCTACGTCTAGGACGTTGTGTACTCTAGGTCTAGGAGAACTATGATCTATGTTGTGTACTCTGGTCTAGGATAACTATGATCTTTGTTATGTACTCAAGGTTCAGGAGAACTATGATCTATGTTGTGTACTCTAGGTATAGGATAACTACGATCTATTTTGTGTACTCTAGGTCTAGGAGAACTATAATCTATGTTGTGTACTCTACGTCTAGGAGAACTATTATCTATGTTGTGTACTCTAGGTCTAGTACAACTATGATCTATGTTGTGTACTCTAGGTCTAGGAGAACTATGATCTATGTTGTGTACTCTAGGTTCAGGAGAACTATGATCTATGTTGTTTACTCTAGGTCTAGGAGAACTATGATCTATGTTGTGTACTCTACGTCTAGGAGAACTATGATCTATGTTGTGTACTCTAGGTCTAGGAGAACTATGATCTATATTGTGTACTCTGGTCTAGGATAACTATGATCTATTTTTGTACTTTACGTCTAGGAGAACTATAATCTATGTTGTATACTCTACGTCTAGGATAACTATGATCTATTCTGTGTACTTTAGGTTAGGGAAAACTATGATCTACTAAATGATGATACTTGGGTTCACGTGAACGCTGACCTAACTATGGAGGAAGTACACGCCTCAATATACGAAATAGTAACGGACGAGGTATCAAATTCTTGGTATTTTATATTTCATCAGAAGATTTAACTAAACATTATTTTACTTCTAAATTTGAACTGAATACCTGGATGCGTGTCATGTTGTGGATCTCTACTCTTCCTTTTAAGGTTGAAAGAGTAAAGAAACCCCTGGGGAGATTATGGGAGAAGGAAGAGGAAGAAGAATACGAGGATAGTAATCACACTGTTACCTGATTTAAAACAGAACAACTCTAACCTATATATTTCTATCAAGTTTTAATTTTTTTCAGAAATATGTTGAAAAGATTGGAAAAGGGAATCTCAGAGTTGATCCAAGTTCATAGAGAGCATCTAGAGATATGGAGATCTTCGGAGAAGGAATTGGAAAGGTTGGAGGCCGGATACAAAAACCATAGAGATCAAAGGGAGCTGTTTATAAAGATGGATATCTCGAAAACGGAGTTAGGAATCATGTTTCCAAACACCAAAGAGAAACTCATCTCTAAACTAGAGATCAAGATCTCAGATCTAGACTCCAGACTCCGAGATAAACTGGAGATTATGGAAACCCAGAAGAACACAGTTCTGAGGTTAGCTGCGGAGTGTGCTCAAGCTGCCGAGGGGGTGGAGTTTAGTGAAATGATGGGAATCAAGAATATTCAGTTAGAAACTGGTTTTCTAGTTGAGTTCTGCTTTGACCTAGAGCAGACCTATCTCAATACTATCAACCATATGCTTCATTTTCTATCCATCAATAGTACAGCTGACAAGTTCTTTGATATTTCACATTTTGAAAATGTTTTAAGTGATTATTATTTGTTATGATTGTTTCAGAAAGAATGGAGTGGTTGTTTGGCAGGAAGTTGACCCCGGATGAGATGCTGAGGAAGAATCAGCGAGCTCTCACAAAAGTAAAATTTTAATAATTTTTTTTTATAAAAATATTCCTGATAATCATTATTCTATTTTTATATATCTTATTAACACGAAGTGCGTACAAATAAAACTCTCAGGGAAACATTTATTTTGTTGAAAGAAAAAACTTATGAAAGAATTTCTTTAAAGTTGAAGCTCCGTAATTATTTTTAAAATCTATTTCTTAATAGTCTAATTTTTCATTTTAATAAATTGTTTGATTTAACTAAATAAAACGCAGTAGGCAACATTGCCATTACCATGGTCTAAGATCTTTCCCTTTATTTTAAAATTTTTTAATAAATGCGTTTAGGCGATGAGAGAGTTGGATAGAGAAAGAGCAAAGATGGAACAACAAGAGAAGAAAATTATTGCAGACATTAAAAAAATGGCAAAACAAGGTAAGTTTGTTTTCACTCATGTCATGCTTATAAAATTCGAATTATGAGAACCTGGAACCATATTTTATCAATTTGTGCTAGGTTGCTTAAACTTTCAACCACCCCGGCTCAAATCTTGTAACACCCGTTTGAAGTTAAAGATTCCTGAGATCCAGGATTTGGGCCGGATGTTGGTAGTTCAGCAACTTGTCGAATTCATTAATGTCGGTCCCTTGACCATGTCGGGTTCCTTATCAGATCTACCCTTCTTATTATTATTATTATTACGCTGGATAAGGGTGATGCCCTGATGGATTATGGGGGTTACATGTCGGGTTTCCTTTCATATTTATTTATTATTCTTTATTTCTAATGAAAAATACTTTCCTTACTTAGATTAATATTCAAATGTGATTCTTCCTTGAATAATACTATTTCAGGGCAGATGGATTCAGTGAAGATCATGGCCAAGGATCTGGTTCGAACCAGGAGATATGTTAAGAAGTTTATGCTCATGAAGGCTAACATTCAGGCAGTCTCATTGAAGATACAGACACTCAAGTCACAGAACGCCATGGCACAGGCTATGAAGGTTGTTAAATATTTTTTTATTCAGTCTAGTCAGTCAGTCATTTCAGCCAAGTCAGCCAAGTCAGTCATTTCAGCCAAGTCAGCCAAGTCAGTCAAGTCAGTCAAGTCAGCCAAGTCAGCCAAGTCAGCCAAGTCAGTCAAGTCAGTCAGTATAATTATAAAATGTTCAGGGCGTAACTAGAGCTATGATGAGCATGAACAGGCAGATGAAGCTCCCTGAGATACAGAAGATAATGCAGGAGTTTGAGAAGCAGTCCGAGATAATGGACATGAAAGAAGAAATGATGAATGATGTTATCGGTAAGATTGATAAATATAAAACTGGTGTAATGGTACTTTCATGATTTTATCCAGTAAGAGGAAGAGAAATGTTTGCTATATTAAGCTTTTAACGAATATGGAGTTATCCTTCTCTATTCGTCCTTGCATGCATTAAGCTTTACGACATACATTGTTTGTACAAATGCACACAAAAAGACATATAATTTTACTTTTCAGTTTTAATATCCATCATTGAATGTTAAGATGACGCAATGGGAGATGATGACGAGGAGGAAGAGAGTGACGCAATAGTTACGCAGGTTCTTGACGAGCTAGGTCTCCAGTTGACCGATCAGCTGACTGCTGTTCCTATTGCTGGTGGTAGTATTGCAGCTCCTGGAGCCAAAGGCAAAACAGCTGTTCCTGCCGGAGCAGAGGTAAATTTTCTACTCTCACAGATTCAACCTTAAAAACAGTTTTCCTCTCAAAAGATTTTTTTTAAAAGTTGGTCAAATGAATTGAATCTTCTCCACAAGTTCTGATTTTCTATTCCCTATCCCATTTATACCCATTGTCATAAACCTTCGATATTTCAAACTATGATTTATGTTAAAACAAATAATCTAAGTTTGAAATATCAAAGCATTAGACCATCAGGTTAAAAAGAAATAGGGAATTTATGTTTGTGGCAAAAACCCGATTCCTTAATTAGTTTTTTTTTGCGTATAAGCTGGCATCGGATACTATTTTCTTGATAAATTTTCGCTCCAATTATTAAATTTGCCTACATTTTTTTATATATCTTGATTTTTTAATGATTTTTTTTGGTGGGGGGGAGGGAACGCCATTAAGTCCTTATATTTCATAACAAACTTCAAAAACAAGATAAGCTGTAGATAAGCTGTAGGTAAGAATAAAATAAAATAATCACTAAAATCTAATTTAGGCGGATGCCGATGCAGATTTACAGGCTCGCTTGGATAATCTTCGGAGAGAATAGAACTAGAGATATTTTGTAGTTTCAAATATTTGGATTTTCTTCAGGGAGAAAAATATTTTCAGTATCGCTAATTTTGACACTTATCATTGCTCTTTTTATATTGAGATCATGAACTCGATTTGGTCGAAAATACAGAAAATGTTGCCTCCTCTATAGAGCTTGAACCTGCTCGTATAGAAAATTATCTCCCAAACTAAAGAGAAGTTCAAGGAAACACTTTAATATTATCTCAAAATGTTTATGATAATGAGTATTTAGTAAACATTAATATCTATATTATTCCCCAGTTTATATTGTTCATCGCTTAATTTTTCTATCCATAGGTCCAAACAAAGCAATGAAGAAGTGCTAATTTTGAGCATCTAAAACTGAGTAATTATTTAATTTGAGTTTCTTAATCGCTATAATTGAGATTGTTGAGTACATTTATTTGTTCTTGCTCTAAACTTTACTAAATACACTTAAACTTAAGGTATTTTAATTCTTTGATTT
Source organism: Eurytemora carolleeae (assembly GCF_000591075.1). Lineage (NCBI taxonomy): Eukaryota > Metazoa > Arthropoda > Copepoda > Calanoida > Temoridae > Eurytemora > Eurytemora carolleeae. Next base: position 57,133 of record NW_019397933.1, on the reverse strand, counting down.
CATAATGATGAGATGTTTTTTTTTTACATACGTAAAAATATTTGATAATCTAATAATTTGTGTAAAAACTGTGATTGTTAATAAAATATATATTTCATAACTTCGCATTCATTGGTACATTTTACATTTTGAAAATAAATTTTGCGCCTTTGAAACCTTTTAGTGTAGTTTCAAGAGCAGGTTTAAATTGATTAAAAGGAATAGGGTTTAAAGGTGGAGGAGAGAGATCCTTAGCTGCGATCATATCTGTGAGCTGGGAGATCATTTTTAATCTTGTTTTATTCATTCCCTGCTCTTTATACCACCGAGATAACCAGAATCCTCGCAAACTTATATTCTAAAACATTATTTTCAAGATAANAAACATATAAAGAGATCAAATGTGATTTACTCCTACTCCTGACGTGATTTTACCCCACCCCTTTGACTGTCTCCTCCAACGGCAGACATGAACTCATACCTTCGAGTGTGCGAGGTGGGGAAGACTTCACTGCAGATTTTACTTTTTGGCATGACCACTTTTTCAAGAATTTTCAAATAAATTAGTTTTTTTACGGTTAGGTTAGGTTAAGTAGATTGGGTGTCCGATTTACGACGGTACCTGTAGATTGGCGTGTCCGATTTACAACGGTACCCTTTAAAATTTTCGCCTGATCAAAGAACACGGAGATATTCAGATTTTTATCATTCTATATTTTAGTTCCTGGAAACGCTATGCTCGGGCAAAGATACAATGAGTACCTTTGTAAATAGGATAAGCCAACTGAATTTACGTCTAGTCCCATTAAAGGAAATAATAACGTAGGTTTACCTTGAAGATCATATGTGACGTGGCAGCTATAACAGGTTTCAGAGACATACCACCGTAGGTAACATGTACACCATCCTCTCCCAGGGCCTTACATAGTTCCGTCCCACTTGCTCCACCCACACAATTTAATGCTAGGCGGGGGCGGGGTAGTTCTCTCCAGGCTCTTCGAGCTTCTTCCTCTGTAAGAACTTCATCAGCTCCCATCCTCTTCATTTGAGCTTTTAATTCATCAATATTTTCCCGGTTACGCACCACGTTTATTGTTTTCAAATTCTTGATCTAAAAACGTAAAATTCTAAGAAAAATTGTGAAATTTTGTTGATTTCTGGCATTCGTATTTGTACCTTTGCTATCTCAATAACAGCCAGTCCGACCGCACTATTTGCTCCGTTCTGTACTATCCAGTCACCTGCACGGAGAGGGATAAAATCCTCCAACATTCTCAGCGCTGTTGCAGGATTTATCATCAAGGTTGCAGCACTCTCTACAGAGATATCATTCCGTATTTTGATCAGGTTTCCCTCTTCGTACACTCCGTGTGTTCTCCAGGTCCCTGACATAGCTAGACCTGGTAGAACCCAATCTCCGGGTTCTAATTTAGAGCCCTTAGTCTCCAATACTTCTGCTACACCTTCTCCTCCTCCAACTCCAGGTAGAGTCGGTTTTATTGGATAAGTTCCCTGGAAATATAGAAATAGTATCCTAGCACTTGTCATGTTTATTGTTTATGGCAAGAGGTAACATTTCATTAAACAAACACTGAGATACAATTATATATTTATATATTTTAACAATGAAAAATCAGAATCAAAAGACAAGTTTATTCACTATTTTTTAAACTTTCCCACAAATATTTATTTTTTACCCCTAAACATCATTTTTATTTTCCCCAATACAACGAATAAATCCCTGAGAAAAATACCTAAGGTCTGGATTGAAAATAATGAAGAGGAGTGATTTTTGAGAAAAATAAACCCCCTAAACAAATAAAACACCCATGAGCCGTGTTGATCAAATCCGACAGATGAGGAAAATTCTCGAGCATAATTGAGCAAGAAAAGAAACCCCTTGGAGTCATAACGTATCTACTCAGGAAGAACGTATCTACTCAGGAAGGGACGGTCGTACCTATTCAAATGTTTAAATGTAACTTAAAATATGAATGAAAATTAACCTGAATAGTGTTTATATCTGCAGGATTAACAGGACTAGCGAGAAATCGAACCAGAACTTCTCCGGACTTGAGATTAAATTTTGTCTCCTCACGCTTTAGTTGAATAACCTCGGTAGGAATACCAAACTTATCAAATTCCAGTCGTTCTGTGCTCACGGAGCTGAACCTACGGGCTCGGGTTAAAATTACTCCGCGTGGAAGAAGAAAAGCACTTAGACCATTCATTCTGAAACAAAATCAGGATTCAAGATTTATTTTAAGGATTTGGACTGGGTCCGAGGATTCGTAGGATATCCGAGACCAGCGCAGGTATCTCTGCTCCAGGTTCTCTAAGAAACCTTGGTAGGTTTCCTCATTCCTATTCGACAAAATCCATTAACACACATCTTGGCCAAGGTTCCTTTCGGGTAAAAAAAAATTAAATCGAATTTTCTAGAAGTTAATCTTTTATTGGATGGATTTGTTTCCTGACTGTGCTACAGATGAAGGCTGTTCCGTTCTTTTCGCAGAGAAGTTTAGAAATAGTAGAAACCAAGCTGGGAACTAAACTAGGATCAAAAACTATGTCCGCGCCTAGAACTATATCCGGAGCAAACCTAGTCTCCTCGTCTGATTCCCAGTCAAGGTTCAGAACCTTGTATTTTACAGATCTAGAATTCTTTTCTCTGTTCAGGTTTAGTTCAATGTTTCTGCTCATGTTCTTCAGTACTAATGGATGGCAGTCTGTTGCTATATACTCTTCTACATTTTCAAACTGTTTTATTGTGAAGATCGCTGTAATTCCAGCTCCAGCCCCTAGAATTAAACCAAGGTTATTTTAGCAAGCTTTAATTGGGGCAAAACTGATCCTTAGCTAGATGATATATTTAGATTGTTTTCTTAAATAACCTTTTTATATCTCTCAGGCAGCTCTCATTGAACTCTAAAATTGAATCTGCCTTTTAAATCATTGAAATACATAAAATCAATGTTTCACCAAAATAAGTTCCTAAAAATTACTAGTTCCGCCTCTAAATTATCAATTTATCAACAAAGTTAACGTTAACACCTCAAAATTACCAATTTACCTTCAAAATTACCATTTTACCTTCAAAATTACCGATTTTCCCACATAATCACACAATTTATCCTCATATTTTCTCAATACATGCAAATTTCTTTTTAAATTAATAATTGAAAAATCACGACAAGAATCCTGGTATAGTTCATTGATCTACCTAGTTCTACTACTCTAGCTCCGTCCAGCCAGGTTCTAGGTTGAGAACTAATCCATCTAGTCAGATGTATTCCTGCAGTCCACGTGTTCAAACCAGTAGTTCCATCACTGTAATATCATCATGAGATCTTGGTAAATCAGTATTTTTAAAACAGTTATCTAGTTTCAGTGGTGTTTATTTTCTCGAGGAATCTCCCCCCCCCCTTTTGAAAACCATTTCCCCCCCCCAGAAGTTATGTTATCACGGAGCAGAAACATTTTTTAGGGTTTTTTACGCTGAACAAGGGAAAATAAATGACTTTTGGGGGGGGGGGAGGAATTAATTTTTGGGTAAAAAGTATCAAGAATAAAACAAATTTGACTTTAATTTTTTAATTTTTCATTATTTGGGGATAATTCTTTCTGGTTTTGTAAATAATACCTGATAAGTTCTGGTTTCTCTAGCAAGGAGATGGTTTGAGAACCAAGAAAATAGGATTTGAAGGATTCTGATTTCTCTGAAATAAGGAGGGTTTGTTGGATAAGCTCGTAGAACTCATCCTGAACCTCACAGTTACAGTTCTCCAGGAGCCGGATAACATGTTTACAGAACCGTAGATTGAACTCGGAGAAAACTGGGAATGTTTTGTTGAGGTGTGAACCAACTGTTCTCTGGATAATCTCTGTTTGAACCTGAGAGGATGAAGATGGAGTAATAAGTTCGTCTAACCTTTTCAAGTCTGTTCTCCAGATGAAAAAATGTTCCACAACTTTTTCCATTATTTCTGTAAATATATGTTTTAGATATCTGCTTCACACAGAAAGACTCCTACTAATAACTAATAAACTAGATGAATGGCTAATCTACTGAATGGCCAACATAGACAAAAAAATGAGATGTTTTAATTATCACACCAGTGATACAATAACATAAATTCACCAATTAAACCAATAAAAAGTTGAAATCACTAGATCCAGGGGCGGATTCACTAAATTTTACTTAGCGGCCAATGCGCGTCTTTATATACCCCTGACTAGAAAAAACGCATATACGAGCTATCGGGTTTCCTCCTACCCATGTAAAAGTGTCACTATATATATATATATATATAAGGAAAATTGTGATAAGTGATACTTTTATAATCTATAACCCTGAGGAAAATACAGATAAACCCCTTGGAAAACCTTGACAATTTCTTTGTCCAAAAGAGGAATCTATCAGATAAGAATTTAGCAAGAACATCTAGCGGCCAACATAACGTACCCTGAAGAACCTGAAGTACGTGTGAACTACAGGACCACTATCTATAGAGAGAACACTAACAGGGATGGTGTATCTTTCGGCACACGCAAATCCGCTATACTCCACTTCGGACCTACGCCAAATCCGTTATACTAAACATCCGACCTACTAGCACATGGTTTTACAGCTGCTAGATGGACTTGTGGCCGCAGCGCCCGGCCCCCTAGCCTGTCCTAGCCGCAGCGCTCGGCCCATGGAAATTGTCTTAACCTAACCTTACCCTCAAATAATACAAAAATAAACATCGAAGTAGGTCAGAAGTTCAGTAGGGGAGATGTGCGCATAGACGATGTAACATTACCGAGAAGGAGCTCAGGAAACTAGCTATTTTTTAGAAACCCTCTGGAAACCATTTCACTGATCTATCGGAATTCCAAGATTAAATTAAATCTTCTGTCTTATTAATATGGATCGTTTAATGGCTTAAATATCTTGATTTATAAACAAAGTATAAAGCTCATAACCGATGTCCAGCCATTCCATATTATATGTGTTTAATGTAACAATGTTTAATTTTCAACTTTAAATATATATTTAAACAAACACATGGAAATTTGGTGTAAAACTGTAAACAGACAATTTTTTATTTTGTCTCCAACAGGGATTTTATATACTTTTTCGCATTCCTTGAAGTCAGTTTAAAAATCATTCTTAATTTGTTGGTATTTATCACTTTTCTTCAGGGGAAATAAACACCCCTGTTTCTTAACAGTGTACTTTGTAGTTTGAAACAGCTGATTTAGTTTTTCAGAATTATATATTTATAACTTTTAAATTGAAGAATAAAGATCAGAGAGTTAATGGCTTTTCTAGATCCTAATCTCATAGAAATTTAGGATAAACTTAACGCCTAATTATCTATAAAATATGTTAAGTCTTGTTTCTTATCAATTAATTAGCACTGTATGCTGCAGTTGTCTGATATCTATTATGTTTTAATTCATTGCTCTTAATCTGAATAATGTTCTTAATTTATTGAATCTTCTAATTCATCTAATTCATCAGAGGCGTATTCAGAAGGGACTACAGTGACTAAGGTGCTCAGGGGGGTTTTGGGCCCCACTAAATGCTCAACTCCCCCCCCCCTTAAAAAGGGAAAAACCTAAGCCCTCCATCCTTGAAATATTCCTGACTATATATACGCACCTGTAATACATATTCGGATTTTTGTAGTAATTATTTAATGAATCTAATTCTTATTCAGATCTCGATAATGAACAATTATGTTGCCGAACTGAAGTTAAGAACTGAAATGGCAGAGTCTCAGAAGAAAATGGGTAAATTTTAAGATTTTTGGACGATTTTTGGACCCTCCCCCCCCAGAAAAATTGTGAAATTTTGTTG